>NC_084793.1:140344888-140646370 GCF_963169125.1 Humulus lupulus
CCTAATGTGGCTTAATGCTTGGATTAGGGGGCTAGGAGGGCCATAACTGATTTATTATGCAATTATGTGATTTTATGCATGACTATGTGTTATCCAGATTTCTGGATAGCGTGCCTTCGGGAAGCAGAATTATCACAGCCCTTCACGGAGGGTGACCAGGGGTCGCGGATGGACAGGAAGGCTTCGCCTCTCCCGTTCAGTGTCTAGCACACGCTTTCAAGCAGCCGTAACCCGGAAGTCTGTCGATTCTCCCGGACTCCCGAAGGGATATCCTTCGGGGAAGGTCCTTCCAGGAGAAGCTCTTCAGGTTATCCTCGCAGATACGGTTCCGTGCTTCGCCTGACACGGAAGAAGACCAAGTGGTCGAGTCACGGAGGAGGCATAGTTGGGATGATATTCACCTGACACAGGATCCCGCCTGACACGCCTGACAGGTCAAGGCCGCACACATCCCAGCACGCCTAAGGGTACCTTTTCGCCTACTGTTCCGCTGGCTGCCTGGAAGTGACGGCTGCCTTTTACTATTTCCCATACTTTCATGTAATTATACCTGCGTAGAGTCTTGTAGCCATGCTACTACAGTAATTGTATCCTCTATTTATGGCTGGTGTAATTAAGACTAATGGGACAGGGTAAAACCCTAATAAAAAACCCTAGCTATAAAGACCCCCTCATTTTACGATAG
This sequence comes from Humulus lupulus, assembly GCF_963169125.1. Classification (NCBI taxonomy): domain Eukaryota; kingdom Viridiplantae; phylum Streptophyta; class Magnoliopsida; order Rosales; family Cannabaceae; genus Humulus; species Humulus lupulus. Next base: position 140,345,574 of record NC_084793.1, read on the forward strand.
GGGGGACGGCCAACAAATTACATTGCAAGAACTCTGCTAAAATCTCTCTAGCTTCATCTTCTTCAAGAGAACCAGAGAGAAACACTGTGAGTTTGTGAGTTTCTTGTACACCAGCTGTTTAACTGTAATTCTCTACAAGTATAATAACATCGACTCGTGGACTAGGGCTCGTTAACGCCTGAACCACGTAAAAACACTGTTTGTTTATTTACATTCCTGCACTTCTACAGTTCTTATCTTTTCATTATTCCGTTCGTATTCGTTTTCCGAAAAACTCGGTAAACATTTTGGTGCTTTCATTGAGAGCTGTAGGAAGTTGTTAGTCAGCTCTCTTTCTGTGTACGTTTTTTGCATTCACTCCGTGCTAAAAAGATGGTGACTACGAGAAAATCCGCAGTTGACAAAAATGCTAGGGTCAACCCCGATACTATGATGGAAGATGCGGTACAAAACGAACCCTCGGACTACCAAGGTGAAGACCCGACATCCCGCCAGGATCGGGTCAGTACTGAAGATATGACATACTTAGAAGACAAAGAAGAGTATTTCCAAGATGGTTACTACAAAGACGGCTGCTACTACGAGAAGGATCCAGAACTGGTCCAAGTAGCCGAAGAACTGGCAGTCACTAAGGCCAAGCTTGCTGAGCAGGAGCGCGTCTCCGGAAAAATGCAGCGCATGATGGAGCGCCTCCAAAGCAAGTTCGGAGATCTAGGTGACTCGGACGAGGACGCCTCTATTTTAGGTGGTGCTGATGCCACCATGCCAGATCCAGCCGCTGCTGGACCATCCAAAGCCGCCCCTAACAAGGGCAAAGAAAAAGTTGGGGAGCCTGTGCGCACTAACGCCCCTGCACCTCCTAAAGGCGTGAATCACCAGGCCGACTGCCCCCCCCCCCCCCCCCCCCCGCGCGCAGAAGGTCTCTGGCGCTCCTAAGCCCAGACGTCCTTCAGCCCCAAGGGGGCACTCTGTGCCTAAAGGACCCGGTGCTAAGGCACCCAGGCCTAGGGGAAGGAACAACAGCCCCAGTGATTCCGTCAACCAGGACGGTCGGGCTGCGGACACGCACTCCGAAGATAGCTGGTCCACGGTGGACCTAAGAAGAAGGTTGGAGGCCAAGTATGAAAAGGCCAAAGGAGAAAAAGCCCGACCTCACGGAGATGACCTGCGAAATCATCTCAATTACAAGCTCCGGGGACGTGACCTCCCGTAGAGTGATACAAAGAGGCTCGAGGAATAGATCGCTGCCTTGACCAAGCTAGTCCGGAAGCAAAGTGGGGCCCTGTCAGACTCTGAGGAGGAAGACCCGGAACCATGTATTCGGAGGATCGCGGAAACGCCCCTCCCGGAGAATTTCAAAATGCCTCACATAGAATTGTATGAGGGGAGGACAGACCCGCGCACCCATCTGGCTAAATATAACAAAATGATGCAGGTGGCGCGCGTCAGTGAGGATGCCAAATGCATGTGCTTCTCACTCACCCTTACCAAGTCCGCGGAGGACTGGTGGAAAAGATTAGCTCTCGGATCGATCCACAGTTGGAAGGAGCTACAGTCCGCATTCAGGAGGCAGTTCATTGCTGCCCGTGACCACGACATGGAGGTTGGTTCCTTAACCAACATCAAGCAGCTACCCAATGAGAACCTCAAAGCTTTCATTCAAAGAATGATGGAAGCTGCTGCTAAGACCAAGGTCAGCGATGATATGAAGCTGATCGCCCTTCAATCGGGGCTTACCGTCGGCTCCCTACTGTGGGGGGAAATGCAAAGAAGACGGGCAGAAACCCTGTCCGAATTCATGTCAAAAGCTCAGGGAATCATCAACCTTAAGGATGCCTACCAACAGGCCTTTGGAGTTCCCCCAGCTCCAACACCTTCCGTGACTGCGCCGAGCTTTGCTTCGCAAGCTCCCGCACCAGCCCTCACGCTTCCAGGAGCCCAGTTCACTCCAAGCGTGTATGGGCCTTCCGCGTCTACTCAGACGCCGTGTCAAACCCATTTCTCTGGGTACGGAGCTGTACAAACCGGATGTAGTATTTCTCCTGGCCCGCCGCAGTTGCAAGCGGAAGGCCCAGAACGAAATCTGAGCCAATCGCGGAATAAACGAGGCGGAAGAAACTCCAACCGGGGAGACCATTCAAAGAAACCCCGGAAGGACTATGAACCCAAGTTCACGGAGTACACCAGTTTGATAGATTCACGAGAGAATGTCTATCGGGCGATCTGTAATATGGTCAATTACAGGAAACCCCCGAAAGTGTCTCACGGAGGAAGGCGTCCGCGAGACTCCAATAAGAGGTGTGAGTTCCACGGAGACGTGGGGCACACCACAAACGAATGCCTTCAGCTGAAGGATGAGATCGAGTCCCTGGCAAGAGCGGGACACCTCGGTCAATGGGTAAGGATACCCATAATCTATCCCGGACAAGGAGTAGTTCACGGAGCTGCATATTCCCCGGGACAGAGGGGGACCGCTAGCGCTCCTGGAGCCGGTCACCCCCAAGCTCCTGGGTCTCAGTTCCCAGCGCTCCCTGCTCCAACCTCTCTGGCACCCATTGCCTTATTGGCTCCGGGACTCGGAAACCCATATCCGCCCGGCCTTGCTCCGCCACCCGTTGACGGACATGTAGCCACCATTTCTGGAGGACCGCACCTTGCCGGAAGCACACGCAACTCCCAGAAAAGGTACTTGAGGGAGTTAGAACACACCGGGGAGATGTGCGCCTTGGTTCAATCACCTGCTCAACGTCCCCGAATGATGGACCTTCCCATCACCTTCACGGAAGACGACGCCCGACATGTGCACTTCCCCCACAACGATCCCCTCGTGGTGGAAGCCCAGATTGCCAATAAGAAGGTCTCGCGGATCTTGGTCGATAACGGAAGCTCCGTAAACATCCTCTTCAAAGCTGCCTTCCACGCGATCGGATTAACCGAGACAGACCTGACCCCATGCCCCATCCAGCTTCAAGGGTTCAATGGGGATGCACTCATGCCATTAGGCAAAATTCAACTTCCAGTCACCCTCAGAGGAGAAAGCGACGCTTGTGCCTTCAAGCACTGCACATTCGTGGTGGTCGACTGCCCCACGGCGTATAATGCCATCCTCGGCCGACCGGTCCTAATAGATTGTGGGGCCATAACTTCAATACGCCACTTATGCTTGAAGTTTCCATGCGACGATGGGCGTATCGGCACCCTCCGAGGAGACCAACGAAGTGCACGAAGCTATTATAACGTCTCCGTCCGATCTGTCTACACGGTCCAGGAGACGGTTGCTGCCGTACCTTTGGCGGAAGAATTACCAGAAACTGGGGGTGCTCAAGGGGCATGCTTTGACGAACTCGACCCTAGAGTGGGGGTCGAGAGAGCGATAGAACCGATGGAGGAAGTCGAAGAGGTGATCCTCAACCCGGGAGATCCCACCAAAGTCATTCAGGTGGGGAAAAACCTTCCGTCGGCCATTCGAGAAAAGATCGTGGCCACTGTGAAGAATAATCAGGATATCCTGGCATGGTGCCACGCTGATATGACGAGGATTAATCCTAATGTTGCGTGCCACGCACTCAACATAGACCCATCTGCAACTCCAGTTCGCCAAAAGAGGAGGCCATTAGACCCAGTGAGGGCCGAAGCCGTCAAAGCTGAAGTGGACAAGCTGATGTCCATAGGCTTTCTCCAGGAGTCACACTACCCCGTGTGGTTGGCCAACCCAGTTCTGGTCCCGAAACCCAATGGGTCCTGGAGAATGTGCATTGACTTCACGGACCTAAACAAAGCCTGCCCGAAAGATTGTTTCCCTCTTCCGCGAATCGATCAGATGGTAGACGCTACTTCCGGGTATGAACTCTTATCCTTCATGGATGCGTACTTCAGGTACAACCAGATAAAGATGCATGTCGCGGACCAGGAACACACCAGCTTCCTCACGGACAAGGGTGTCTACTGTTACGTGGTCATGCCTTTCGGTTTGAAGAATGCTGGGGCGACGTACCAGCGTCTAGTAAACAAGATGTTCAAGGACCAGCTGGGGAGGAACATGGAGGTGTACGTAGACGACATGTTGGTAAAATCCAAGACCTCCGGAGACCACAGTGACGACCTTGAGGAAGCTTTCGCCGTGATCCGAAAGTATGGAATGAAACTGAATCCAAAGAAATGTACTTTCAGGGTCTCGTCTGGGAAGTTCCTCGGTTTCATTGTCAGCTCCCGCGGAGTGGAGGCCAACCCTGAGAAAATTAAGGCGTTCATAGATATGCCTTCTCCCCGGAAGCATAAGGATGTCCAAAGCGTTACCGGAAGGATAGCTGCTCTCAGCCGCTTCGTATCTAAGGCCACTGACAAATGTGTCCCCTTTTTCAATGTGTTGCGAGGAAACAAGAGGTTCGAGTGGACCCCCGAATGCGAAGCAGCCTTCCAACACCTCAAGGAACATCTAACCCGAGCTCCCATTCTGTCCAAACCTCTCGAAGGAGAGGCGTTGTTCTTATACTTGGCTGTGACAAAGCACGCCGTGAGTGCCGCTCTCGTCCGGGAAGACGGCCGTATCCAGCTCCCTGTGTATTACGTAAGCAAGAGGTTACTGGACGCCGAGTCCAGATATTCAATGATCGAGAAACTCTCCCTCTGCTTGCTAATCACTTCGCGGAAGCTAAGGCCCTATTTCCAGGCACACACCATCAGAGTACTCACCAACCACCCTCTCCGACAAGTCTTGCAGAAGCCCGAGTCTTCTGGCAGATTGCTTAAATGGGCCATGGAACTGAGCCAGTTTGACATCCACTACCAGCCACGTGTTTCCATAAAAGGACAAGCTCTCGCAGAATTTATTGTTGAATGCTCGGGAATGAATGACCTCCCGGAAGATCCTGTCCCGGAACTTCCCACATGGAAGGTCTATGTAGACGGAGCCTCAAATGAAAAAGGAGCTGGAGCAGGGGTCATCCTAATATCTCCCCAAGGACATCAGCTCCAGAGCGCCATCCATTTCACGTTCCCAGCATCCAACAACGAGGCAGAACACGAAGCCATGCTAGCTGGATTACAACTGGCCAGAGAAGTCGGAGCCCAAAAAATCGAGGTATACAGGGACTCCCTACTTGTGGTAAACCAAATATCCGGGGAATACCAGACGAAAGGCGAAAAAATGGCTGCCTACGTGTCTCTCTCCCGCGGCCTCCTGCAGCATTTCAAAGGCTACCAAATCCGCCAAGTTCCCCGGGACCAGAACTCACTCGCGGACACTTGCCAAGCTTGCAACAGACCCGGAGATTGAACAATATGGCCTAGTTCCCATCGGGCACTTAGAAGCCCCTAGTACCGAGACACAGAGGGTAAATGCCATCATCGACCATTCCCATTCCTGGATAGGACCCATCCTTAGATTTCTCACCACCGGAGAGCTCCCCACTGATAAAGCTGACGCAAGAAAGCTCCAGTATCAAGCTCCCCGATACGTGGTTATGGATGGAAAGATTTACCGCAGGGGGTTGTCCATACCCTTCCTTAGGTGTGTTGCCGGAACCGAAATCAGCGCCATCATCCATGAGATTCACGGAGGCTTCTGTGGCGACCATACCTCCGGGCTGAGCCTCTCCAAAAAGATCCTTCGACAAGGATACTTCTGGCCCACCATGAAGAAGGATTGTGTGGATTATGTCAGAAAATGTGAGCAGTGCCAAAGGTACGCCAAGGTTCCGCGAGCGCCACCTACAGAAATTACCTTAATGACCAGCCCCTGGCCGTTCGCCGTTTGGGGCATTGACCTAGTAGGTTCCCTTCCGACCGGAAGGGGTGGAGTGAAGTATGCCATAGTCGCGGTAGACGACTTCACCAAATGGGCTGAAGCTGAACCTATGAACACGGTCACGTCTAAGAAAGCACTGGGCTTTGTCATCAGGAATATAGTGTGTCGTTTTGGGCTTCCACGAAAAATTGTGTCTGACAACGGGAAACAATTTGATAGTGAACATTTCACGGACTTCTGTGCTTCGCATGGAATCATCAAAAGCTTTTCCGCAGTCGCCAGACCTCAAGCTAATGGGCAAGTGGAAGCAGTAAACAAAATCTTAAAGACCACGTTGAAGAAAAAACTCCAAGCATGCAAGGCTCACTGGCCGGAAGAGCTTCCGCGAGTACTTTGGGCCTATCGCACGACAGAGAGGACTTCGACGAGGCACACACCTTATTCCATGACCTTCGGTTGCGAGGCCATCATCCCAGTAGAAACTATGATCCCATCTCACAGGCAGGACACCTACGACCCTGCCCGGAACCACGCCCTTCTCCAGGAGTCCCTGGACATGATCGAAGAGCTCCGGGAGCAGTCACAGGTCCAACTCAAAATGTACCAAGGCAAGATAGCCCGACACTTCAACACAAGAGTCAAGAGCCGTACATTCGAAGTTGGAGACCTTGTCCTATGAAGAGTATTTCCTGCTACGTAGGACCCGGGAGTGGGAGTCCTCGGACCCAACTGGGAAGCCCCCTTTGAAGTACAAGAAAAAGTGGGCCATGGGACGTATCACTTAAAGAGACTCGATGGATCTAAAGTCCCGCGCGCCTGGAACGCGGAGCACCTCCGCCGTTACTATCAGTAGGCCCCGGACTATCTAGTCGAAAGTCCTTGGTGGACGTAGCAAAAGTGTAAAATGTGGAAATAATCCTCCCTGCTGTAAAACACGTGCCTAACAGGCTAATTTAATGAAACACGGAGAGATTCACTCCGCTTTTACTTCATTTTTCATCCCTGTGTTCAAAGCTGCGTTTTAACAAGTGACCACGCGGTCCGGAGATGTCCGGACCCCACGCTCACTTGGGGGGGTATACATGGTTAAGGCATAGCCATACGCCCCTTGAACAAAACATACACAGAACACCACTTATGTGCTAGCATTGTGTTTGAAATTTTTAAATTGATAAGCTTAGGTTAATTTGTTGCCATGAACATACTTGCATTACGTGTCATGTGTGCATTATGTGTTTATGTGAAAATTTCCATTGAAATGTCTGCCATTATGCATCATGAAAATTATCTCCTGTGTAGCCCAGCGATGAACAGGACTGGGGGTTGGGGCACATTCAGAGAGCTACGCCGAAACACCCCCAACTTCCGGGCAAGTCCTTCAAAAAATACTTGGCGACCGCTGTAGAGCTTTGCTTCGCAAGCTCCAGCTCCGGGTCCCGCAAGGCGAAAGATGGCAAGATCCGCGACCGTTGTAAGCCTTGCTTCGCAGGCTTCAGCTCCGGATCTCACAAAATAAGGCATGGCGAGCTCCTCGACCACTGCAAGCTTCAGCTCCAGGAGCAGATATGGTCGATCCCCCACTCACAGCAGGCCTTACTTCGCAAAGCCCCTGTTCCGGGATCGCACATGGTGGGCGTGGCAATTTCCCCGACTGAAACAAGCCTTGCCTCGCAGGGCTCCATGCCAGGTCCCTGAAGTCAGCCACCATAAGGCTCGCAACGACAGTTAGTTTTGCTTCGCAAAGATCTAACCTTAAGTCTAGCGACGCTCACCAAAAGAACTCCTGTTCCAGCACCATGGAACGGCTCACCTTAGCAATCCCAGAGAACAGTATAACTACAAGTCCCGGGATTGGCTATTTGCCTTAGGAAAGCTGAAATACGGTGAAAGGAGTCTGGCCGTTGGAACCAGGAAACCTTCGTAACCTAGAAACTACGTGGGAAAAGACATCAGTCGTTAGAGCTTCAAGTTGGAAGTGCATAGGTTCTGGCCGTTGGAACCAAAACCTCATGCGCCCCTACAGCAGTTTCTACCGTATAAAAGTCTACCCTAAACGCAAAGTTAAACAAAGAACTCGGCAGAAAAGAAAGGAGAATGCTATAATTATGGCAAATATGTCTGCAATGAGAAAAGAGTACAGGGAGCTTCGCCCCAAAGAAAAACACAAATGAAAAATAATAATCAGCAAAGAATATTTTTCACGGAAAATAAGAGCCCTTCAGGCACTAGGGGTGGCAGTGGCATCCTCGACCGGGGTCTCGGAGACAGCAGTTTCAACTGGGGCTAGCGGAGTCAGCTCATTGGAAGATGGAACGTCATCGGTGGCAAGTTCAGAGGTCCCCGCCTCTTCAAGGACTTCTGCCTCAGGGGCTCCAGCAGGCTCGTCAATGTTGTATGTTTGGACGTACACCTCTGGGCCTTGATCCCACACCTGTAGCTTCTCCCTCATGGCGTCGGCATCCTCTCCCAGATAGCCTAATACCTCCGGGTTCACTTTCCAGAGTTGATGCATGAGGACCACGTGCGATATATTAATCGTCCTGTTCAGTACCACCTTGGCATCCTCCTTCTCCTTCAAGTGCTCCGCCTCGGAGGTTGCCAGCTGTGCCTCCGCGACAGCTAGTTGAGCCCTCAATTTTTCCATCTCGGCCTTGGAGGCATCCCGCTCTCCCTTAAGAGAATCAATCTCCTTGCGCTGCTCCTTATTTTGGTTCAGCACGGATTGCTTCTCGGTCACATGCCCCCTGGCAGTGAATTGCAAGGCTCCGATCTCTTTATCCTTCTCGGCGAGCCCCAACTCCAGCATAGACACGAGATCCCTGCTCCTCTTATGAAGTTGCTCCTCCTCGTGCAGCTTATTCTGAAGAGTGGAATATTCCTCTTGCTGCTTAAGGAGGAGATCATTTTTCGATTGCAAGCGGGCTTCCAAGGTATCCTTCTCCACCCTGGCTTAGGATAGCTCTTCCTGGAGCTTGGAGTTTTCGGCCTTCAAGTCATCCGACCGCTGTTTGAACTCATTCTCTGCGCTGGCCCGGTACTCTCGATATTTGGCAAGATATTTCTTGTCCGCCTCTTCCTCAGCTGTGCGCCGGGCCCGGTCAGTCTTCTCCGAAGCCTCCCCCCTTATGCTCTCGACCTGTTGGGTCAGTTTCTGCTTCTCCGCCTCCAAGGCCTGGCGAGCCACCTGGCTCTCCTCCATCTGAACCAGAACTGCACCCACCTCCCGGAACGAGCGTTCCGCGATGAGAGAGGCCTGCAAGGAAAGACAACAGAATAAGTTAAGCAGAACCAAATGCACTAAGACAGATGATCCCAAAACACAACAACTGACGGCTTACCCCGGACAGTTGCTGCTTCACGGCATGTGTCAGCAACAGCGGATCCTTACTGCTACTGATGGCCCATTTCTCAGAATTGAGCTCGCACAAGCTCAAGGCCATGTCCTCTATCATCTCCGCTCCGAACGGCGCCAATGCACGTCCGAGCCTAGGCACCAGCCTCTTCTCCAAGGCTGCGCCATCCAAAACCGCTCCAGCCGGGTGAAGGGATCTCACCCCCTCGGCCAGCTCAGCTCTCTTCACGGCAGACAAGTTGTCTGCCCTTCCCTGAGTAACAGCCTTCTCGGCCTCCAGTCGCCTTTTCAAAAAATTATCGGCCCGTCTTACACCCTCCAGGAGGGTAGCGGGGAAACGGGTTGGTTTCAGAGGGAAGTGGAACTTCAGGCCAGGCAGAGGAAGGTTTGTTTGCTGAGAAGAAGGAGACCCCGAAAGGGTGGACTCCCTTTGGGCTGGAGGAGGAGGAAGACAGGGTATTAGGGACGGTAGCGAAGACACTACTGCCCCGATCTGTTGTTGCAGCTGATGTTGCTGCTGATTTTGCTGCTGTTGTGGCGGTGTTAGTTGCCTGTGTTGTTGTTGTTGTTGTTGTTGCTGTTGGGGTTGTTTTTGCTGCTGAGTGGGGGTAGTCTGGTGGTGACTGCGCGCAGTCCGGAGATCTCCATCACCTCCAGGTGGAGAATGTCTAAGGCGTTTTCTCTTGTCGCCCTCAGCCTCCCCTCCGGGGCGTTTGCTCACCCCGGCCTTCTTCGCGGGGAACACAAGACCTTCCCCATCGCTGCTGCTACTCGAGACCATCATGGTCTCGGAAGGCCCATCGGCAGGAGACTTCTCTACCCCCGGAGACACTTGCGCTTCGCCACTTGTCTTCTTGGGAGTGGCAGCTTTACCTCCCCTACCAGTTTTGGCCTTTCGCCCTTTCCCCTTGGACGGGTCTTGGCTAGTGGCAGCCTTCTTAATAAGCGAGGTAGCTCTCCCCAACATTTTTGCTTCGGGATGTTCTGCAAGAAACGTACGAAACAAGGTTAACGAACCAGCAAGCAATGTGAAAGAAGATAAGCAGAAGACAAGGCAATCAACAACATAAAAGCACAAGCAAGTCTGCCAGCAGAGAACAAGGAATAAAAAAGAGAGACGTTTGAGAGGGACGACCATGCACGAGAAACGTGGATGGCCTTCCCCGAGCGAAACAAGACACCGCTTCCTGCTCCAGGAAGCTCCCGTACTCCTTGAAGTCTAGGAATGACATGCTGAGGGAAGAAGGGTCAACCATGGTGACACCTTCTTGCAGACTACCGTCATCCAAACATCCGAGGAGCTCATCTACCCTATCGCAATATCTGTCAAAGGGTATCCTACGCGGATCTAGTCTAAGGAAGCGAGGATCGAACCCCATCTGAGAGGTCCGGGAAACCTCAGATAGGCTGGGGGTGTGAATCAATCGAAAGCTAGCCTTACCTATCCCGGAGGTGCCAGCTCCCGGAGTCCCTTCATTGGAGTAAGCCGCGGCGTAGCGAGCCTCAATTTCTTCTTCCTCCGACTGGGGGTCGGGGAACCTCTCCGCCCAACTGGGGGACAAATTATTCTTGTCCTGGACTGCCTGGCAGATCACCTTGGACAGTTCCAGGGCAATCTGCTCTCGGACGTCAGCGGACACCTGACTTTGCCCCCTGCCACTCACTGGCCCAATATTTTGGAAGGAGGCGAGCAACCCATACTCTCTCAGAGATTCGGTGGTCACAAGTCCTTCCACCTTCAGCTCTTCCTCCGAGAATCCCTCGTAGAATTGCGACCTCCTTATCATCTCCGCACAGCGAGGCGTTCGCGGGATGGCTTCTGCAAAATTCAAACATGGGTGTCAAAGATCCTCCCGGAAGGCAAATCAAACGTGATGAAACAAAGTTAAAAAAAATAAAGGAAGGAGCACTTACCAGGGACTTTGAAGTCCAAAGACAGAGCTGGCACCCTCTTCAATGGGAAACCAGTCGTCAGGAACCAGTACTCCCGGAGATCTGGAACCCTCGCGGTATGACAGGTGGGGCACATCACGTCCGGATGCCTCTCCAGCCTGTAAAACCCCACCTTGTCTGAATGGCCTCTCATGGGCTGGGACTTCAACCCGTAGAAGTACAGCACCTCCTCCGGGGTAGGAGCCTCCAGGTCCCGGGACTTACAAAAGATGTACCACCCCGCTAGGAGCTTGTAGCTGGGGGGAATCAACTGGAAGGGGGCAATCCCCGCCTTCACACAGAAATTGGCAAAGTAACTTCTTAGGGGCAAGTGCGCCCCACACACTATGTGTGCCCAGCTCCAGGCACCAAAACCCTCGTGACTCTGACTAGCAGACTCACCCAGCACCGACAGACGGTGCCACATCAGGCCTGGGATGTTCTTCAGGCCTGCCTCTGAGGAGTACAGCTCCAGCATGCCGTAGTTCCTGAACAGGTTCGGCTTCTGGTCCATCTCCCAGATTGAGCTGTTGGTAGTCGGTGGGCTAGCCGCGACCACTTTAGTCTTTCCTTTCCCCTTTGCGCCGGCGACAGGGGAACCTTTCTCCTGGGCAGAATCAGCCTCTACCGCAGCGATGAGTTGTTCCTTTGAGATGTTCGTCACTGAACAAAAGAAACAAAGAAGAAAACACTCTAAGCAGTCAGCACCCTTGTCATACCCTAACGGTATCAAAGGCGTCGGGGAGACCCTCCCCGAAAACTGCTTGGAGAGGCTCCCACCGAGCTTGCCGAGGGGTTGGAACCATGCCACCCGAAGGACAGCAAGGAACCAAACTCAGACTCCGAGCCTAAGCCCGCCGAGAGAAGTTTTTTTCCAGAGAAAGACACCCTAAAGGCGTTCACGCTTATGCCCTAAAACAGCAAACCAGAACAGCGCAAGCAAGACGAGGAACAACTTTCCAAACGCAAATCATCAAAGCATGCAAAAAGATCACTTATTGGCTCACATCAGTCACATGCCTATCAAAGCCCTATTCACGCATGCATAAAGATGACACCGGCAGAAAACTCAACCCTAACAACTACCAACAATCTGAGGTTTAGAAGGAAATTTCAAAGTAAAAATACTTACTGGTATTTGAGTATTTGAAGATTGAGGGAGTAACCGGATCACTACGCCGCACGAACATGTGAAGTGAAAGCTGCAAAGACAAGCAACGATTCAAACCTGGAACCTCGGCGAACAAACCTACTGCCAAAACGAAAGAAAATTTTCTGGATTCCTTACCAAAAGAAGTGGCGAATGCGAAGGAAAGGAAGCTTGGAAGCTTGAGAGTTCGAAGATGTGGGAATCTGAGAATCTGAAAGCTCGAGAATTTGAAAGCGTAAAGAGGAAGAAAGGTCCGTTCCCTCGTTTTTATAGCAGGAAAGAAGTCGTTTTGAATACCTCAAATGGACGGTCCCGATCTTCCCATTCCGTGTGCATCAGATCCAACGGCTGGGGGTAAAGGACCGGTCCTATTTATGGCTCCTCGGATAGGAATAAAGTATTTATTTCCCATCATTGCACCATCTCGGGCCCAGCGTAGCATTAAACACCGTCAAATCACCACTCAGACGCCTGACGCACGCGAACTCAGCCAATCACCTCACGCGCACGTCTTGGTCGCAGAACCAGTCCCTGCATGACGCGTGGCCCTCGCCATACTTGAGTACTTAAGTTCAAACAGAAGAGATTTCCTTCTTTTTTCGTACTAACACTCAGACGGGAAAAAGGAACTCTTCCAGGAACACAAGAGGTGACCCCTCGTCTAATCTAGAGACCCGAATACCCGGAGGACCGTACAAGCTCCCGGACCTCCCAAGCTCCGTGACCTTGGGGGGTAAATGTTATCCAGATTTCCGGATAGCGTGCCTTCGGGAAGCAGAATTATCACAGCCCTTCACGGAGGGTGACCAGGGGTCGCGGATGGACAGGAAGGCTTCGCCTCTCCCGTTCAGTGTCTAGCACACGCTTTCAAGCAGCCGTAACCCGGAAGTCCGTCGATTCTCCCGGACTCCCGAAGGGATATCCTTCGGGGAAGGTCCTTCCAGGAGAAGCTCTTTAGGTTATCCTTGCAGATATGGTTCCGTGCTTCGCACGGAAGAAGACCAAGTGGTCGAGTCACGGAGGAGGCATAGTTGGGATGATATTCACCTGACACAGGATCCCGCCTGACACGCCTGACAGGTCAAGGCCGCACACATCCCAGCACGCCTAAGGGTACCTTTTTGCCTACTGTTCCGCTGGCTTCCTGGAAGTGACGGCTGCCTTTTACTATTTCCCATACTTTCATGTAATTATACCTGCGTAGAGTCTTGTAGCCATGCTACTACAGTAATTGTATCCCCTATTTATGGCTGGTGTAATTAAGACTAATGGGACAGGGTAAAACCCTAATAAAAAACCCTAGCTATAAAGACCCCCTCATTTTACGATAGGGGGGACGGCCAACAAATTACATAGCAAGAACTCTGCTAAAATCTCTCTAGCTTCATCTTCTTCAAGAGAACCAGAGAGAAACACTGTGAGTTTGTGAGTTTCTTGTACACCAGCTGTTTAACTGTAATTCTCTACAAGTATAATAACATCGACTCGTGGACTAGGGCTCGTTAACGCCTGAACCACGTAAAAACACTGTTTGTTTATTTACATTCCTGCACTTCTACAGTTCTTATCTTTTCATTATTCCGTTCGTATTCGTTTTCCGAAAAACTCGGTAAACACTATGTGAGTTATATTATTATATGATGATAATTGCATGCATGTGGGCCCACTTCTTATTAGAAGGCCATTTTCATAATTTTGGCCCGTTAAGGGCACAATTGTATATTTATGTGCATGTGTTGTGATTTATGGGTGAGACAACATTATTATGTGAATATGTTAGAGCTATTTGACATGAGAAGATCTTAGGTTGCAAGATAGCAGTTTGGCCATAACAGGATTAATTACTAGGCTCGGGGTGAGTCTGGGGTAATTTGATGCTTAGCACATTACCAGAATGAACGGGTAATAGGATATGCTTTAATAATTATTTGAGAATATTGGGAATAATGGGAATTGGAGGACATTAATTATGATTAACGGGATAAGTGGGACATGACAGTTTTACCCTTGGGTGGCTGTGAAGGTTTTAAATGACCCTAGGGGCATTTTGGTATTTTGACCATTAGATATGTTTAAGGTTAGTGGCTGTAGAAGGGTCTAAGGTTGAAGGAAAAAAAATTTCTTTTTTTCTCTCTCACTTTCGAACATCTCTTTCTCTCTCTCTCTCTCTCGGGTTGGGATTTTTACAGAAAACTCGAGGATTAAGGCTTGTGAGCTTGGGATCCTAGTTCAGCAGCTGGAAGGGTTCAATCTATATCTAAGGTAAGGATTTTAGTTTGAAGTTTCAAGGTTTGCTCTATTGTATTGATGTTTGGTGGTGATTTTGGGATGGTTTAGTTGAAGGCTGGGCTGAGTTTTAATTGAGAAATATGCAGGGGAGCTAGGTACATGGGGTCAAGTCGCGACCGAGTTCATGCAAATCGCGACTTAAACCCATTCCAAAGCCTCCCCTGGGCTCTCTCTAGTCGGCGCACCGTGACCCTCACGGTCAAGTCGCGACCCATCCCTGGCACCCTAGATAGGGGATCTCTATCTTAGGGGCGCACTGCGGCCCCTGGGGGGCAGGTCGTGGTGGTTGATCCTTTTGTGCCAGGTTGGGTTTTAGCTAGCTTTTCAGTTCGGGTTTTCATTTCTCAAGGCTCGGGATCGAATCCACTAATGTTTTTAGTAAGATTCAAGATCCCAGAAGCGGGGTTTTAGTCCATGAACCTTTTATTACTTATTTTATTGATGGAACTTCATACTTGGTTATGATTATGTGACTGCTAAGGGACTTAGGGACCGATCGTTCTCGAGGGTCATTCTTTTATTATTTCAAGCTCAAACCAGAAGTAAGAAAACTGCACCCAGTATGTGACAGGCATGGTTATTGATGAGGCATGTTAAGTGCTCTATATATGGACATTGATTGCATTGTAAATGCCTAGCAGCTTTGCTTATTTGTGAATGGCACTGATTTATTAGTGAGGAATGACATTGGTGTTAGTACTAGTCGTGAAGTCTTGACTTATCAGTCATTATCGGCAGTAGTACTGAGCACTAGTCTTATGGTATTGGCTTACGAGTCAAGAGTGGTATTAATGTGTTTAACGTAGGTCGGAATGATTAATCTAATCAACATGAGAATTAAATTCTTGACCGACCTATTGGTCGAAGAAAACTAAAGCGCTTGTCTAGTCTAAAGGCTAGTTACTTAGAGCCAGGGGCAAAAGGCTCAGGTGATTGAGACATCACATGGCTTAGGGTGCAGAGCCCCAGAGAAAGACTTATTAGTCGTCTATCCAGAGAGTGAATCATTAGTCACCTATCCAAAGAGTGACTCATTAGTCACCTATCCAGAGAGACTTATTAATCATCTACCCAGAGAGACTTATTAGTCATCTACCCACAATGACTTATTAGTCACCATCTGATTAGGGCTGCAAGCCCAGAATGATTTATTTATATTGTATACATACAGTAATAAGTTTTCTTGCTGAGCCTTGGCTAACGGGTGCTACGTTGTGCAGGTAAAGGGATAGAAAAGTTCACCTAGCCTTGAGTGGAGAGCTTAGGTGGCGATGTGTACATATGCAGCTACTTGACCACCACGACCAATTTGTTGCTCAGGGGAACTAGGGGTAACCCTGTTTTTGGCGCTTAGATTGGCATGTTGTAATTTTTTTACACAATAATGACCATTTTGGATTGTAAATAACTTTGTAAACACTTTTATGGGCCCATGTATTGTTTAAAGTTTTAAATAAAATATATCCATTTCATAACTCTAGAATATAGAGTTATATTTAATACTTTTAGCTTATAATTTGATTAAAAAAGATGAGTGATTTGTGTCTTTGTCTATAGAATTAAGTAATTTTCTTTTATTTGGCTTCAGGAGTTAGTTTTGGTTTTATGAGGGAAAATAAGTAAGAAAATGATAAATTGGATGAAGTTGAGTGAATTGGAAATGAGCTAATGTGATTTAATATGATAATTTTTGGTGGAGGAATTCTCAGGTTGCTGCAGCAATGTTGAAGCATTCTGTCCAAGCAGCAAGCAATTTTAGGTCAATACGAGGAGTTGCCACATCAGCAGTATAAATCAACATTTTCAATTAACTTCACTTGGGCTGGAAAGTAAATGATATGGGCCTTTAAATGAGTTGATCCATATGTTAAAATAAAAAAATATAAAAGAAAAGAAAGAAAAGTAGCTCACGTGGGGGGAAGGAAAAGAAGCCCTAATATCATATATAATGAACCTTTCCCTTTTTCTTTGGGAGGGCACGAACAATAGAAGCAAGGGACAACCGACAGCCATTAGAGAGGAAAAGTGGAGAATGAAGAAAAAGAAAAAGAAGAAGAAAGAGAAGGATTCAAGAGAGGATGATCATTTTGGGAACATCTTTTTGGCTTGATTCTCTTACCCTTCTCCTTAATATTTTATTTTCTTTTTCTTGTATTTTCTAAACTATGATTTATTTTGTTATGGGCTGTTTTGATTTTGGATTTGTGCTCTTGAATTCAACCATGAACTAAATCTTTTGAGGCCTGAATTATTAATTAACTCCACGTCTTAATTCTAATTTTCTAGCATTTTATTTTATCAATTTACCCATTGTTCAATCAAATGTGCTTAATGATGAATTCTTTTCATTGCTTGATTACCAATTATAAGATATTGAGTTATATTTGTGCTGGGAAGTTTGAATATAACGGATAGATATGAATGACACAGTTGGATAATCTTGTTAGATTATGTTTGTGAATAGCATAGGAATGTGTTATTTGTCTTGTGTAGCAAAGATGACTTGGTGCTTAATTCTGGGTTCTTAAACTTGATTGGCATAGGAATATGTAAAATTAGGTGAAATAATTAATACCATAGGATTTGGAAAAGTTCTATGAATTAATTTGGAATTCTTGTTAATTATGGGTAATTTTGTTTAGATTTTGCTGCAGCAAAATGTACAGTATATTGACATAGATGAAAATAATAATATAAGCCCATTTCACCAAATTGAATTTTTCTTGCTTTTATATTGCCATCTTAGTTTATTTTTAAGCATTTTAAATTTATTTTTCATCACTATTAAATTGTTTGGTAATTGATTTGTGAACAATTATTTGCTAATTTAATCCCTGTGGAGACAATACTCAACTTATCACTTTATTATTTGTTTGTCGACTGTGTACACTTGCATTATTTAAAGTACACAATATGACGATCTTGGGTTGTCCCAGGCGTTACAACTTGGTATCAGAGCGTGCCAAGTTTTAGCGTTCCTGTAGCCTGGCTGGGCATGTACACTCGTCACTGAAGAGAAGCTCGATTCATGGTTTGGTAACTATTTATGTGGTTATGTGTTTAACTGCTAAAATAGAATATAAATGCTTTACCTGCATGCATATGACACACAAATATGGTTGGCCCTTGACTGCTGCATGATGAGCAAGAACGTGCTTATTAGCACTGATATCGCAAGAACATGCTTATTAGCATCGTTAATCGCTAATTGTTAATTTTAAGTGGTAAATGCTAAATGTTATGATCATGAATCAATATGCATATTAGTATGATTGTGGAACATGGATGAATATCTGCTTGATCTTGGACTGTGATGCAGCAAGAGGTTTAGTTATCACTACCTAATTGGTCATATTGACTATTGCAGCAATGTATAAGTTATAAATATTCTTCCAAGATAGGTAGACTCATCAGTTGGCTAGGATGATCAGGGTCGGAATGACAGATAGGGTCAAGAAAATGACCACAATCAGATCCCTCAGCCAGCTCCTGATAACTGGCAATACCTATTTGCTAATTTGCAAGCAAGAGTTATGAGGCATGAAGAAGAAATTCTCCTCCTGAGACAACAACAGGTTCCTGCAGGGAACGTTTTGCCAAAGGCACCACCTGTAATGATGCCAATAGTTGAGCAGTTGCCAGAGGCTGAAAGTAAATGGCAACCTCTTTATGAAAGGTTCAGGAAATAGCACCCTCCAGTCTTTGAGGGTAATGCAGATCCAGCTAAAGATGAGCAATGGATGAGCATGGTTACCACCATCCTTGACTTTATGAGGGTGTCTGGTAAAGAGAGGGTGGCTTGTGCAACAACATACATGTTTCAAGAGGATGCCCGAATTTGGTGGGGAAGTGATATCCCATACCAGAAATGTCAATGCCCTTTGTTGGGAGGAGTTTCAAACTCTGTTCCACGAGAAGTACTATAATGATGTCATAAGGGCTGTAAAAGTTGAAGAGTTCAGCAAGCTATTTCAGGGAAGTCTATTAGTGACTGAGTATGCTTTAAATTTTGACAGGCTGGCCAAGTTTGCAATGGAATTGGTGCCCACTGATAGGACCAGGAAGGAGAGGTTTCTCCAAGGGCTACAACCTAGAATATCCTGTGATGTTCGTATTACAACTGTGGCTGGAGTTACTACTTATGCACAGGTGGTTGAGAAGGTGCTCACAGTTGAGAGCGTAGAAAATAAGATTTGGCGGGACAATGCAGCCAAAAGAGCTTTTAGGAGGGCAGGACCTCCATTTATGGGCTCAGCTAGGGGCGGAGGCCCCAGTGATCAAAAGAGGAAGGCTCCTGATGCCTTCCCAACTCCAGGTCCTAACAGGCGACCACATGGTATTTCAATGGGCCACCAAGGTGGCAGTGAGGCTAGGAGGACTTGTCCAGAGTGCCCTAAGTGAAGAGGCGCCATATAGGGGAGTGTAGGGAAAAAGCTTGCATCTTATGTGGAGTAGTGGGACATTTGAAGAAAGATAGCTCGAAATCAAGGAAGGAAGAGCCAAGAAACCCGGACAGCTCGGCCCCAGCTCGAGTGTTCGCATTGACTCAGGCAAAAGCTGAGGCTTCACCCTCGGTAGTTACAGGTCAGCTTTTTAGTGCTGGAACCCTTATACTGTTTTGATTGATTCTGGTGCTATACATTCTTTTGTTGCTAGTAGAATTATTGATAGACTGTGTAGACCATATGATTATTATGTTGTGGGGTTTGGAACCTTATTGCCCACTGGGGAGTTAGAAGTATCCAGAAGATGGGTCAGATCACTGCTAGTGACAGTAAAGGGCAGAGAGTTATTAGTTGATTTGATAGAATTGGTTATGGCCAACTTTGACATGATTCTAGGTATGGATTCGTTAGTGAAGTATGGGGCAACCATAGATTGCAGAAGGAAGATGGTAACCTTTGAGCCTGAAGGTGAGGAACCTATTGTGTTTGTTGGCATTGTGCATGGACCCCATATACCTATGATATCTATTAGGAGGGCTAGAGATCTATTGCAAGGAAGTTGCATAGGATTCTTAGCCAGTGTGGTTGATACCACTCATGCCAGTGGGACTAGAGGAGACCAGATTAGTGTGTGAGTTTCTGGATGTGTTTCCAGAAGATTTACCATGGTTGCCACCACACAGAGAGATTGAATTTTTGATTGAACTGGCACCAGGGATGGAGCCAGTGTGTAGAGCACCTTACAGAATGGCCCCAGTAGAGTTAGAAAAACTAAAGGTACAACTACAGGAGCTGTTGGACTCAGGTTTTATCAGACCTAGTTTCTCACCTTGGGGTGCACCAGTTCTGTTTGTGAAGAAGACAGATGGTTCTCTGAGGATGTGCATTGATTACAGAGAACTAAAGAAGCTAACAATCAAGAACAAGTATCCTCTACCAAGGATAAATGATTTGTTTGACTAGTTGCAGGGTAAAAGGGTATTCTCTAAGATAGACCTTCGATTTGGTTATCATCAGCTGAGGGTCAAGGAAGGAAACATACGGAAGACTGCTTTTTGTACTAGACTGAATTCATAGTTATGTCCTTTGGATTGACTAATGCCCCTGCTTCCTTTATGGATTTGATGAACAGAGTGTTCAAGGATTATTTGGATCAGTTTGTGATCATCTTCATTGACGATATTTTGGTTTATTCTCAGTAAGAGTCTGAATATGAGCAACATATGAGGGTTGTTCTACAGAGACTGAGGGAACATAGATTGTGTTGCAAAATTCAAGAAGTGTGAATTCTAGTTATCTCAGGTAACTTTCCTTGGGCACATTGTTAGTAAGGAGGGGATTAAGGTGGACCCAACTAAGATTGAGACGATTAGGGATTGGCCAAGGCCAAAGAATGCTTTAGAGGTTAGAAATTTTCTTAGATTGGTAGGTTATTACAAATGTTTCGTGGAAGGATTCTTAAAGATTGCCACTTCATTGATTGAGTTGACACACAAGAATCAGAAGTTTGTGTGATCAGACAGATGTGAGAACAGCTTCCAAGAACTGAAGCAGATGTTGATTACAACTCCAGTTTTTAGTCTTCCAACAGATAAGGAGAAGTTTGTGAAATAATTTGATGCCTCACATCAGGGTTTGGGTTGTGTTCTGATGCAGTCAGGGAAGGTGATTGCTTATGCCTCACGTCAGTTGAAAGAGTATGAACAAAGATATCCCACTCATAAATTGGAGTTGGCAACTGTGGTCTTTGCATTAAAGGTATGGAGGCATTACCTTTATGAGGAGAAGTGTGAGATTTATACTGCCCACAAGAGCCTAAAATACTTCTTCACACATAATGATTTGAACATGAGACAAAGGCGTTGGCTAGAGTTAGTAAAAGATTATGATTGTGAGATTTTGTATCATCTAGGAAAGGCCAACGTGGTAGCCGATGCTTTAAGCCAGAAGGGTCCAAGACAGATTTTTAGTGCGAGGCTGATATCCACAAAGTTAGTAGAGGATATGACTAGAGCTAGTATAGAATTGTTGGTGGGCCAGTTGGCCAATATTACACTACAGTCTATGCTGTTAGAGAGAATCAAGGAGGGTCAGTTGGGTGAGCAACAACTGATCAAGATCAGAGAGGATGTTTTAGCTGGAGTGTCCAGAGATTCTACTATGGTAGAGATGGGATTTTTGAGATACAAGGGTCGGATAAGTGTTCTGTTAGACACTGCTTTGAGGCAGGAGATTCTGGATGAATCTCATTCCACTCTTTACTCTTTGCATCCAGGCACCAGGAAGATGTATCAAGATGTGAGATCACTGTATTGGTGGTATGGGATGAAGAGGGATGTGGTAATGTATGTGGCTAAGTGCTTGACATGTCAACAGGTCAAGGCTGAGCATCAGAGGCCAGCAGGGCTACTGCAGCCTCTAGACATCGCAGAGTGGAAATGGGAGGGCATCACGATGGATTTCATGGTGGGATTACCCAGGACTATAGGTCAACATGATTCGGTATGGGTTATTGTGGATCAATATACTAAGTTAGCTCACTTTCTACTAGTGAGGACTACATATACAGTTGACCAGTATGCAGATCTCTATGTGAGAGAGATTGTGCGCCTTCATGGGGTACCGAGGTTGATCATGTCAGATCGGGACCCCACTTTCACTTCCAAGTTATGGGGAAGCTTATAGAGGGCCATGGGAACACAGTTGAAGTTCAGTACTACTTATCATCCTCAGACAAATGGACAATCAAAGAGGACGATCTAAATATTAGAAGACATGCTGCGAGCATGTGTGCTGGACTTTTGTGGGTCCTGGAGTAAGTATCTACCTTTGATAGAGTTTTCCTACAACAACAACTATCATTCAACCATTGGATTGGAACCTTATGAGATGTTGTATGGTAGGAAATGCAGATTTTCCAATAATTGGGATGAGACTGGAGAAAGGAGGTACTTGGGTCTTGAGGCAGTTCAGAGGACCAATGAGGTCATTGAGAAGATTAAAGCTCAGATGCTCACTTCTCAAAGTAGACATAAAAGTTACGCAGATCCCGAACGCATGAATGTGGAGTTCCAACTGGGAGACTATGTCTTCCTTAGAGTCTCGCCATGAAAAGGGGTGAGAAGATTTGGGAAAAAGGGCAAGTTGAGCCCTAGGTTTTTAGGTCCATTTGAGATCTTGGAGAGGATTGGTCAGGTGGCCTACAGGTTGGCCTTACCACCGGCATTTTCGGTCATGCATAACATATGTATCATATGTGACTCATGTTTTGAGTTACAATGATCTGGATCTTGAGGCAGATCTCTTCTATGAGGAACACTCAGTCCAGATACTAGACAGAATGGACAAGGTCCTAAGGAATAAAACTAAACCTTTGGTTAAGGTATTTTGGAGGAACAGCAAGGTCAAGGAATCGACCTAGAGCTGGAGTCAGATATGTAGAGTCAATATCCCGAGTTGTTCAGGTAAATTTCGAGGACGAAATTTCTGTAAGGATGGGATAGTTGTAATGTCCCAAATTCCCTAATGTTGCTTAATGCCTGGATTAGGGGGCCATAACTGATTTAATATGAAATTATGTGATTTTATGCATGATTATGTGAGTTATGTTATTATATGATGATAATTTCATGCATGTGGGCCCACTTCTTATTAGAAGGGCATTTTTGTGATTTTGGCCCATTAAGGGCATGATTGTATATTTGTGCATGTTTGTGATTTATGGGTGAGACCACATTATTATGCAGATATGTTTGAGCTATTTGGCATGAGATGATCTAAGGTTGCAAGTTAGCGGTTTGGTCATAACGGGATTAATTACCGAGCTCGGGGTGAGTCTGGGGGTAATTTGATGCTTAGTACATTACCAAGAATGAACGGACAATGGGATATGATTTAATAATTATTTGAGGATATTGAAAATAATGGGAATTGGAAACGTTAATTATGATTAACGGGATAAGTGACAAATTACAGTTTTACCCTTGGGTGGATGTGAAGGTTTTAAATGACCCTAGGGGCATTTTGGTCTTTTGACCATTAGATATGTATAAGGTTAGTGGCTGTAGAAGGGTCTAAGGTTTTTAAATAAAACATAATTCTTTATTTCTCTCTCACTTTCTATCATTTCTCTCTCTCTCTCTCTCTCTCTCTCTCTCTCGGGTTTGAATTTTTGAAGCAAACTTGAGGATTAAGGCTTGCGAGCTTAGGATCCTAGTTCAGTAGCTGGAAGGGTTCAATCTATATATGAGGTAAGGTTTTTAGATTGAAGTTTCAAGGTTTGCTCTATTTTTAGTTTGGTTTGTAAGTTTGATAGTTTGATTGGGTAATTGGATATGTGGTGATGTTTTGAGTAGTTTAAGGCTTGTGTTTTGTTGTTAAACTGGTGGAAATGCTGTATTGATGTTTGGTGGTGATTTTGGGATGGTTTAGTTGAAGATTTGGTTGATTTTGAATTGAGAAATATGCAAGGGAGTTGGGTTCGTTGGGTCAAGTCGTGACTAAGTTCATGCAAGTCGCGACTTAAACCCATTCCAGAGCCTCCCCTGGGCTCTGTCTAGCAAGCGCGCTGCGACCCTCAGGGTCAAGTCACAGCTTGCCCCTGGCGCCCTAAACAAGGGCTCTCTATCTTGGGGGCACGTCGTGGCCCCTAGGAGGCAGGTCATGGCCTACCCATCCTTTTGTGCCATGTTGGATTCTGGACCATTATAAATACAAAATATTCTAGACCATTCTAATCACTAAGAATCAGGAAAGAATAAGACTATATCGGGAAACAAATAATTTTGATTCCATAGGGAATAGCCAAATTAATATTGTATAGATAGTTTCCAAATCTTTACTGATTTGGTTAAGATTTTTAACACTCCCCCTCAAGCTGGACAAAATATATCTTTCATGAATAGCTTGCTAAGCAAGTATTCTAACTATTTCACTACAACAATTATGCCCATATATTACATTAAAATATAGCATATTTTAATAAGTGTTATTGTCGCATGGTAATAGAAAAAGACACGGAAAATGGGCGGTAAATGAAATACACAGGCGCCAAATGAAACACAAAAGCAATAATCCCTAATTACTCTACACGCCTCCTCTGTTTCTCTCTCACACTCAGTAACTCTCTCTCTCTCTCACTCGTTCAATCTTTCTTTCTTTCTCTCTGTTTGTTGCAGGTGTGTAACAAGGTGATGGGGCCTGCGGCTTCGGTCGTGTGACAGGGAGGCTCGACTCTTGGGTCTACGGCGTGGCTGGCTCGTGGGTCTACGGCGTGGCTCGACTCGTGGGTCTACCGCGGAGATTGACTTGCAGAGCAATGGTCCAGCAGGCTGTACAGGGAGGAGCTCCAGCTGCTTACGCCCAAGAAACGGAGAGGCTAACCGCTAAAGAATCCCTTCTTCTTGCTGTGAGTTTCAAGTTTTAAGAATTTGTGTATTGTAGTTGATAAGACCTAGCATTTGAGCTTTGAATTTAGGATTATTTATTTATTCAGTTTAAGGATTCTGGGGGTTTTTCCAAGCTTCAATTTTTATGGGATTTTTACTTGTTCAAGCTAATCAGGTCGCCATTCTTGGAGGGTCGGTGGGATTTTTTTTCAGGGCTGATGTCTTCCACGCAGTAGTTGAGGTGAGTCTTTCTTTGATTTTTGTGATCTGGGTTTGCTTTGTTTTTGCGTTTTGTGTGTCTGGGTTCTTCATGTTTTTGTGATTTTTTTGATTTGGGTTTTCAGCTATTATGGAATTCGTTTCCAATTTCTCCTCGAATCGTTGTGTTATTGATTTGCATTGCACAACCTGTTTGTTAATTTCAATTCCGTATGTGTAATTTTTCTTCTTTGCGTTTTGAGTTGCTCCTTTTCTGTTTTGGTGTGTGATTGCTCTAATATGGAAATTTTAACGAGGTGAATGTAGATATTATTTTTGGATATTTGAGAACTACGATTGTGTAGTTTGTGCTACCTTTTGAGCTCAATCTCTTGGCAATGAGTTCATAGATTTTTGGAATAAATTACAAGAAGGCAGGGCACCCTTTTGGTTAAAACGTCTCGTTTTTACCTTTTCTGCTTAAAAATAAATGTAGATATTATGAATAGATTATTGCTAATGTGAACAATGGAATTACGTTGAGTTATATGCATGGATATACACACACATAACTGAAATAGTTGCCTAAATATATATATATTCTGCTTTGCAGTATGTTGTAGAGCATTACTATAAATTATAGTAGCAGGTTCACATTGATATACCCACGTTTCAGTACATTTACTTATGTAATTGGTTTATATAATTTACATGGGTAGACAGCTGTTGCCGGCTTAGCTTTGTTTATATGGTTTGAGATTCTAGCTTCTCACTTGATACATATGTATAACAATACTCTTCTCTTCAAACAATTGGTTTTAATATGCAGGCTGAAGGATCATCAGCTGAATCTATAGCTGCTCTGGCCAAAGTTGATACTGTTAAGCAGAGAATGGAAGCTGCTTATGAGACATTGCAGGTGGGTATTTGATCATAGAAGTTATAATCAGTGCAGTATTGGAAAATGTTGATGTTGCATTTGATTTACTCATTGATGGATCAACAGGATGCTGCTGGGTTAACTCAATTAAGTTCAATTGTGGAAGATGTTTTTCCCAGTGGTGATCTTCCAAGGGCTGCAGAAACCTTAGCTAACATGAGGCATTGCTTGTCTGCTATTGGGGAGGTAATATTTTTCTATAAATTGTTTTAACATTATACTCTACATTTGATATTTATAAATTTTGATGATTTTAACTTGATATTTTATTTTTCGTTTTGCTCATTTTAGGTTGCTGAATTTGCTAATGTGAGAAAGCAACTCGAGGTCCTAGAGGATAGGCTAGATGCAATGGTGCAGCCACGTTTAACAGATGCATTATCCAGCCGGAAGGTCACCAAATTTCTTATAGCACTTGTTTTGCCTATGGCTTGCTTTCTGTTCAATTTATCTCTTATTAATTCCTTTTAGTACATACCATACGCAACTTGAATAACTTACATCTATTATCATCCTGCAGATAGACATTGCTCAAAATTTGCGGGGTATTCTCATTCGAATTGGAAGATTCAAATCACTGGAGCTACATTACACAAAAGTTCACCTAAAGCCCATAAAGCAGCTCTGGGAAGATTTCGATTCAAAACAACGTGCTATTAAGCTTGCAAATGAGAAGACTGAAGCTGAAAGGCTGTCAAGCCATGAGTTTCAATCAAGTTCTTCGACAATTTCATTCGCAAGTTGGTTGCCAAGCTTCTATGATGAGTTGATTCTTTATCTTGAGCAAGAGTGGAAGTGGTAAATTCTTCTGACTATATTTTTTTTTAAGCACCGAGGAACATCTTGTTGATACAAAGAAGCTATCACTGAATTTAAGCACTGAGCTTAGACTGTCATCTGCAGGTGTATGGTTGCTTTTCCTGAGGATTATAAAACTCTTGTACCAAAGCTACTGATCAAGACAATGGCAACTATTGGAGCAAGCTTTATTTCACGTATCAACCTTTCAATTGGAGAAGTTGTTCGTGAAACAAGAACTTTGGGAAAAGGTTTGTACGGACTTGTTTTTATGGTGCTTTTAAATTTTGTAGGCATTTAATATTATATGATATCTTTCAATTGGACAAGCTTTAAGTCATGCAATTTTACTTTTGGAAATTTATAAATTATCCTATCAATGTGTTTCTTTTTATTCAGGTTTATTAGATATTATGTCTGGTGACATGCCAAAGGGAATTAAGATTCAGAGGAAACATTTGGAGGCATTGATTGAGTTACACAACGTGACACAGACTTTTGCTAGAAATATTCAGCATTCCTTTTCAGATTCTGATCTTCGAGTTCTAATGGATACACTGAAGGCAGTGTACTCTCCCTTTGAATCATTTAAACAAAGGTAAGCAATCATAAACTTTTTTGCACTTCCACATTCTTCTAAAATATCTAGGTTTTTTTTTTTTTGAAAACTTTTTTCTATTATTTTTTCTTCGTTATATACTAGATTCTGTAAATGCTATGTTCATTTTTTGATTAATGATTGAATATGTATATAAGGTATGGACAGATGGAGCGGGCCATCCTTTCTTCTGAAATTGCTGGGGTGGATCTCAGGGGAGCTGTTACTCGTGGTGTGGGTGCCCAGGGGATTGAACTCAGTGAAACAGTTCGCAGAATGGAGGAATCTATTCCCCATATCATTGTACTTCTTGAGGCAGCTGTAGAAAGGTGTATCAACTTTACTGGTGGTTCTGAGGTAGATGAACTAATTCTTGCTCTTGATGACATAATGTTACAGTATATCTCTGCTTTACAAGAGACACTAAGATCATTAAGAGTGGTCTGTGGGGTAGACCATGATGGTGTAGGTTCAAAGAAAGAGATGGGATCAGACAAGAGAGATGGCAACACTGCATGAAAAGTTGAATTGATTTCAAATGAGGAGGAATGGTCCATTGTTCAAGGGGCTTTGCAGATCCTCACAGTTTCAGACTGATGTGTTGTAAATCATTAAAGCAGAAAGGCAGAAAGAGACCATGGCTTCTCCTTCTCCTTCTCACCTCACAGCTATCCCACAACGCATCTCAAAACCCTCCATTTCCCACTGTTAGTAAATCTCTCTCGTTCTCTCTGTATATATAATATATATACATATATATATGACACTACTAGTACCCTTAAGATGAACTAGTATGAGAACTAACTTAAACCCTTAATTTCATTGCTAAATTTTTCCTTAGTATATGTAAGATTTCTATGAATTTTAGAAGTTGCGATCCATCACGTAATAGTTTGTTTACACCTCATGGTTATTTTCAATAGCATTATTCTAGTAATTTAGTTGTTTTCCATATGGTTATATTCCAGTGGCATTGTATTAGCTATTATAAATTCATTGTTACTTTTTATATTTATTTTTTCATCTTGAATTCTTTGCTTCGCATAGAATTGGAACCATATGTTTGAAATTTAGAGTACTGTGGCCACTTGCTGTTCTATGAACACTGTTAACTCCATATATGCTAGCTAATTAAGAAGTGAAGTTTTCTCTTATCTCTGGTTTTGTTGCTTTTTTAGTGTAATATATTATTTTTATGCAGTACTCTATTCAATTTCCATGAACAAAGTGTAGTCACAGTTTTCTTTTCCTTTTACTTAGAAAAACAAAATCAATAAAAGCCAAGTATTATATATGGTAATATGCATTTGGGTGCATGTTATATGGTAATATGCATCTAGCTATACATGATATGTTTCTTGAATTTTGTTTGTCTTGTTCATGCAGCTTCTAATTGATGGTAACTTATTATTTTAATAACATAATTGCTGATGCCTTTTGTGTGTTTATAATTTGTTTTTGTTTGCATATTGTAATGTGGTCCTGACAATAAAGTTAAGTTCTTTTGGGGGTTTTTTAGTGAAGGGTCACTACTACATGTGGAAGAAACTAAATGAAATTATGAGATTTGGGTTTGGCAATTATGAAATTGTTTAAATTTTAGTCGATTGTCATGATAATTAAAGCTTGAATCTTTGGAAATAAAACTAGAAAATAGTATACTCAAATGGGTTATGAACCATGTTGAAAATGAAAAGAATTTCTGACTCTTTTGCTGTTGGGCAAGTGATTTTCGACTTCTGATTTTTGACACTTTTCGTAGTTGCAGGGATCATTAAGTTAGACACTAAACCACTGCACATGCCTATCTCAGTGATTTTGTAGGTTTGTTTCACATTGTAGTTTTTGTAGATAGTAACATCTGTGACATTTAGTTTGTCTTCCCTTTAATTTCGCCGAACTTCTTTTCTTGCAGTACTATTCAACCAGGCTCTTTTCCACCAGAAGTCATTCCCTATGACCAGTGGACTCAACAGAAACCAGAAACAAAGCCTATGTTTTCTGGTTGGCTTAAGGGTGCATTTGGAGGTGGAAAGAAAGCGATGCAAGAATCTATACAGCAGAACCTCAATTTTATTCTCAGTACTGCTCCAATTTGGGATAGGTTTGTCATTTATCTATACTATAAAGTATAAATACTTATTTCCTTTTTAAGGTATAAGAGATTGTTGCTTTGGTTGTCTGAACATTAATGAAGTCCTTATTTTTGAGGTATGCGTGAGGTCGAGTACAGAGGTTGTCTTCCAGCCTCAGAACTCTACAAAAGTTCGCAAGTTCAAACTCTCTTCAATGACTTCAACCTCGCTCAGTGCCTGAACCTTAAGTAATAATGGATATGTTGAATAAGTAAGTACTCCAATCCCTCAACTATAGCCAAAATGGCATAAAACCATATGTCTAGATTATTGTTTATGTTGAATAAGTAAGTACTCCATTCCCTCATCTCTCCTGCTGGAAGCAAGAACCCAGGCAAGAGCACTCTGATCTCCGTTTGTCTGTGTGAGGTATCTTTTTTAATTCAAATTTCAATTTAATATCAGATAATCCCAATTGCTCAATTACTTCTATGAAAGTTAAACCTAAAACAGTTGTCACTTTCTTGCTAGTAAGACCATTTCACCAACATATGAAAATTAGACATAATGATAAGGATTTGTCTCACTAAGTGGAAGTGTTTAAATTTTGTTTTAATTGATCATAAAGAAGGGCAAAACATATATACAAAGTCTAAGGAAATAAAGTACAATCTGGAAAGCATTATATTGATTGGAATGAATACTAATTCGAGGTCATAGTTACGATTTCAGCTGAAGGATGTCGGACTTTGCAGTAGGATTCTGTCATACTCACTTTCAAGGCCTCATATTTCAGAAAAGGTCTCTTTCTCTCTCTCTATATATATTTATATAACTGCAGTTGTCTCAACTTATTTCTATATTCTATTGCATATTTGTCATTTGTGAAATGTTCTGTTTTAACTAGTGTGAAGTATATGGTTGTTAGGTATGCATTTAACTGGCCTTGATTGTTTTCCTTTACTTATATTCCATTTATCAATTCAAGTTTTGCATCCCAATTCTGTCATCAAAAGCTTTATTCAGCTGTTGTGTATTCATGACAGACTTCTATGATATTTCTATGGTATGTGATATCGCATTAATTGTTAGAGATCTCGCTAGTTTCTATTAATACTTTGTATTTTCTTGATTTATCTCTTAGTGATGATGACGACTCTGAGAATGAGTCGGCACTTGAAATTCAGCCATACTTGATGGAAGAAAAATGTAAGACTGGAATTCCTTTGTTAATAATGTTGTATTGTGTTTTTTGCCTCCCCTCATTGAAGTGCTCATGCTTTTGATATTTTTTTTCCCTGGAATTTTAATGATTTCTCATCTCCTTCTTCTTTTTTATTGTTTAAGTCAGATTTGGACTTTCTGTTTTCTAATTTTTGGGTCATCATCTGTAGTGTCAAAGCACTTGATAATCACTTGACTTCTATCCAAAGGTACCATGAACTCAGGTCCCAGATAGAAGAAAGGAAAATAAGAAGTGATGTGGCTTATGAAGGGGCCAAAAGAAAAGAGAAAGCTCTCCTGGAAGAAAAACTCTGCCAAGAAAAAGCCAAAGCAGAAGCTGAGGTTTGTTGACATTGCCCAGATTATTCATTTCTTTTGGTAGATGTCTAAAGATGGTTGTCACAGTCCTCTATTATTCTCACATATTCTTCTGATATAATCTTAATGCGCTTTGGTATATTATCTTGGTTTTATGCTGTTGTTAGTAATAAAAGTATTTTCTGATGCAGGAAAAACTCAGAGCTGAAGAAGCAAATAGGGCTGCAATGGAAGCTCAGAGAAGAGAAGCAAAAGAGGCTGCTGAAAGGGAGGCCAATGAAGCGTCAAGCCAGGCTGCTGTTCAGAAGGAAGCTTTAGGATTGCAAACTAAAGCCAAAACCAAGGAATCTGAATTTGAAAAACCAATAAATTCAGCATCAGCAGGTAATTTGGCTACCAGGCAAATATAACAACCTTGTACTGATCTATAAATATAATCATTTGCCCTTTTATCTAAAAATCTAGTTTAGCACTAGTTTTCACAAAGATCAGCTAGGTTTTGGCAATAGTTCATTTTTGACACTCCACTGTATTCCCCTCTGTTTTTTTCAGTTTATTCATGTTCTCTGTACTCTTTTAAGAATTTTTCTGTTATCTGATGCGTGAAAGGGGCTATTGGTGGTAGGTGACATTACTAAAGCTGCAGAAGCTGCACTAAAGTTGGAGCGTGAAAGATTAAAAAAGTTGGAAGACTTGGATGAAGGAAACAAGGCATTAGGATTGAATGTAAATAAGGTTTGCTCTCTATATTGTAATTCATATTTATTTGAAAATTGTTAATCTCTATTTGGTAACTAGAAACTAGTATTTTTGTTTGGGATTTTCTTGCAGCATTCTTATAGAGTTTAATTGTTTAAGTATATTAAGCTTTAGTTTATCTTGACAGGAGGTTTTTACTGGTGTGAAAAAGTTGTTGAGGGAATCATCTGGCCAGTACAGCGACTTCAGTATTCTTTCCTCTTTAAATTCTCAGGTAAATCATGTAACTTACTGTTTGTTTAGTAGGATATATGTTTTTATATATATCTATAATATTTTAGGTGAAAATTTATGATCTTTAAGAAAGTGTTAGATGGCACTAGATGCATTAGATCAATCCATATGTGTTGCTTTAGGTTCAGATCACTTCCAGGACTTGTCAACCAAACCCAAAGGGGTATCATAGAATGTAATGTCTGCTTTTATTAGCCTTTTCATTCTTCCTTTTTATACACATTACTAAATTGAAGTCATAGGTTGTCTATGATTTTTCATGCTTACGTTTGACACTTCTATCAGATAATAGTACATATTCTTTGATTGCTTGATTGATGCTTTTGAAAGTATAATACAGATATATTTAATAAGAGCTAATAATTTCATTAATGCAACATGGATGACTATAGCTGCCACTTTAATAAGTTCTAATCTTCCAGTTTTATCAGATACTATATTGTGCAGTGACATAATATATCAAGTGACCGATTACACACATGCATAGGCACACACTGACACCCATACTTGGATTGACTGATAAAATCTTATAATTTCATTACTTCCAACATAGAAACCTAGAATTACAACTTTCATGCATTTTTAATTAATACAAGGCAATTTGGTTCTGTTTTTTTTTTTATAAAAGCCCTAGAATTACCCCTTTAAGTAATTGATGGTGTGATTCCATTATTACACTCGAATATTACAGGCGTGTAGATGTGACTGGAGCTTACAGTGCTCTAAAGACAGAGCTTAACATAAGCTTGACAGCAATAGGCCTTTTGTGGACTACAACTGGCTTTATTGCAAAGAGGATTACACATGGACCTGTGGAAGAAAGGGAAACAAGAAAGGGAAACAGGTATATGACAAGTGCACAACAAATGGACTCACAACAAAGACAAGTGCACAAAGGATGATGAATTGAAGGATGGAGCAAGTTTCATGCATGGTTTACTTTTGTGTATCTTGTAATTTTTTGTTTTTCATTTTTGAAGTAAAAAATGTTCAAGATTATAAAACTTTATTATGTTATGCTTTCAAACTTAAGTTAGAACTAAGATCTCATGAAATAGACACATTCAGAGTTTGAATTAGTTATTGTTTAATGTAATACTTATGGTTTATCAATCTATTGAGAATTATATTTTATGATTAATTTTGATTTTTTTTTTATTAAAATACAACAATGAAAATCTTTTAATTAAAAAAAAAAACTTATAAGTACCATTATCACAATAAAAAACCTTAATATGTTATGATTTAGAAACATATTATAAGCGTAAAAAATCGTTATGGTTTATATAATATAACAAACTAAAAATGTTATCAAAATAATCAAATGTAACAATTGAAAAGTGTTATGAAAAAAGTACAAGATTAAACTTCAAATTTATAACCAAAAACTCTATCTAAATGTTATTATTTCAATATTATAGCACCTAAAAATGTGTTATTGAATAGTTTAAGATAACACCGAACATAACATTCAAAAACTGTTATAGAAAAGACTGGACTTTTAATAACAGGGGCTATGTTAGCATTTTCAGAAGTGCTATCAATAGTCCCGGTTAGCAGTTTTTAAGTGTTATGAATACTGTTTTTTCTTGTAGTGTTTGGTTGGTAACCCTTTGGTGAGAATGTCTGGAATCTGATATGTAGTGGGAACATAAGGCATACAGATGTGTCCATCCTCCAATTTCTCTTTTATAAAATTTTTGTTGATTTCCACATGTTTGGTTCGATCATGGAGAACTAGATTGTGGGCTATTAATATAGTTGATCTGGCATCATAGTACACCTTCAATGGTAGTTCAATTTCCATATTTATTTCTTGAATAAGTTTCTTAATCCATAAATATTTCATAAATGCGAAGTGCAATTGCTCTAAACTCAACTTCAGTGCTACTCCGTGCCACCACGCTCTGTTTCTTACTCCTTCAAGTTACTAAGTTTCCTCCTACAAAGGTGCAGTAGCCTGAGATTGATCTTCTATCAGTGACATTTCCTGCCCAATCAGCAACCGTATACACTTCTACTCCAAGAGTGTCATTCTTTCTAAACAACAACCCCTTTCCTGGAGTTCCTTTTATGTACCTTAGTACCCTTTGATTGCATCAAAGTTTTCTACTCCAAGTGAATGTATGAAGTGGCTAACAACACTTATTGTAAAGGCAATATCTAGCCGGGTGTGGGACATGTATACATTGGTTTTTGTGTTCAATTTTCTTCCCGAACAAACACAGCATTGATCGTGTTTTCCGTTACGGCTAGGTATAAGTACAACATTCCCCAGAAACTATTTTTGATAACATGGGGGGTTCAGCCAAAAGAGTCTCCAGATCCTGAAATGTCTATTCACATTCTTCTGTCCATTCAAACCGTCAATTTCCCCTAAGCAAGTTGTAGAAGGGAAGGCATTTGTCCGTGGACTTCGATACGAATTGGTTTCAGGCCGCGACCTTTCCAGTTAGACCCTGTACTTCTTATCGCAATCTTGGTGAACGCATTTCTAGTAGCGACCTGATCTTCTTTGGTTTGCTTTGATCCTCCATGCATTGACAATGAAGCCTAAGAACTTCCCTGACAAAACCCCAAAGGTACATTTCTGGGGGTTTAGCTTCATATCGTACTTTCTCACCATGCCAAAACATTATTCCAGATCAGATACATGGTTATTCACAGTCTTCGACTTGACGAGCATGTCATCAACATACACCTCCATGTTCTTCTCGATTTTGTTGACAAACATTTTATTGACCAACCTTTGATATGTTGCACCAATGTTCTTTAACCCAAATGGCATGACCTTGTAGCATTATACGTTTTGTTCAGTCATGAACCTGGTGTGCTCTTGGTCTACAAGGTGCATCGTGATCTGGTTATATCCAGAATATACGTCCATGAAGGACATGAGCTCGTGGACGGCTGTGGCCTCAACTAGATGATCTATTCTCGGTGGTGGGAAACAGTCTTTAGGGCATTCTTTGTTGAGGTCAGCGAAATTGATGCAGGTCCTCCACTTTGCGTTTGGCTTTGGGACCAAAACGGGGTTGGCAATCCAGGTCACCTATTTAGACTCCCTAATGAACTCGCATTTAATAAGCGAGCTACCTCTTTCTCCAGAGCTTCTCCTCGCTCTTATCCCAACAACCTACATTTCTGCACCTTCGCAACACATTTTTGTCCAAGTTTAAGGTATGCATCATTACACTTTGACTGATGCCTTAAAGACTCTGGCTTCTTCCATGGAAGGCGAGTAAAATTAGCCAAATCTAATTTTTATGTGTATTTCAATTATAAAACACACAAATTACTAATCCAAATGAAAACACTATTTAGTTCTAATAATTTAGAAGGGTACAACACAAATTCATCTAAATTAGAAGCATATATGTAATTGGATGATTATTGGATCGGTTCAGTCAGTTCTTATTGGATGTTGGACCCCCATCAAACAACCGATCGATCAAATTTGGATTTTTAAAAATTACATCTGATCCAATCCAATAGTAATTGGATATCCAATTTTTGGCGGTCGGTTGTAATTGGATTTGATATATTCTGTACACCCCTAAATATGATAAACTTAACCTAATCTTAATTTTAGTCCGCAAATTCTAACTCTAATACCAAAAGACCAATTTGCCCCTAATTTTAACCCTCTCATAATTAGGATCAAGTACTGTACGCCCTAAATATCCATGAGTTATTAGCAAGCTGGAAAAGGGCAAAATTCAATCCGCCACGTGGAAACCGTCTACCCAGAGCTGCTGTTACAAGTCTCCATCTCTTTAGCCCAAGCTGATCAAAGAGCTAGTAAGTATACTCGAAGGCAACGGGTCAGCAGTATGGATAGCACGAGCTGGCGCTACATCAAGCTCGAGGTGAGGCATAGATCTGGCATCCCCGACCATTTGTGAAGTCAACCACGCAATGTAAACGTGTGCAAACAAAACATCACGTGTCTATTCCATTCCTGAATTCTCGGACACGCAGCATAAACGTGCGTGTTCAGGCACCCCACGACTGGTTTGGGCCATGCGGCCCATTATCCCCCTTACCTATTGATTAGACAACACCTCATTGTCAGGTTTTAGGAATTAATCACAAGTGTCACAGAGATGACATGATGGGTAAGAAGGTCATGGGATGACCCCCTTTACCAACACCCGGATATCCTCTCCCTATAAATATTGAGACCCTGGGAGTTGCAAGGGATTGGCGTTTTGATTGTAAAGAAACACTCTGTAAGGAATACTTGAGAGATAAAAATAATATTGACTGGTGGACTAGAGGGATTTTAACCTTCGAACCACCTAAAAGGAAAGGAGTGATAACCTTCAGACGATACTAATTTCGCCAATTTGGAATATAAATATTTACATATTACGGTTCACTATTTAGCACTAATCCATCCCATTTATTCGTATAATTATCTGTTGGCGAAGAACCGTGTCAACAGTTTGGTGCTTTCATTGAGAGAGGGACCCCGGACTGTCTCTAAACTCCTCGAGTTTGTGGTCATCGATTGTCCCGCCGCATACAATGCTATTCTGGGCTGACCTACATTGATAGCATTTGAAGCCATGACCTCCATCTGCCAACTCGCACTAAAATTCTCCTCTTCCTCGGGGATATGCACGGTCTGAGATGATCAGCTCACTGCCAGGGAATGCTATAGCATTTCCATGAAGGGAAAGTCAAGACCCGGGCAGCAGACGATGACCATCCAGGGCAGAAGTGAGGAATCTCAGGAAATTGTACCTATTCCCGAGATAGAAAAACCTCAGAATGCCAGGGGGGAGAGTGTCATCTTAAATAATGATATCGACCCCATAATAGGCAAGGATAGATCCGAGCTCCAGGCCATCGAAGAGCTCGATGAGGTGAATATCGACCCACAAGACCCCTCGAAGGTGGTAAAGCTTGGGAAAAACCTATGTAGCAAAAGGAAGGCGGAGCTGATTAGGTTTCTACAAGAAAATATAGATGTGTTCGCCTGGTCTCATGGATACATGGTAGGGATCAGCCCGAGCGTCATCATGCACACCCTCCACTTGGATAAAAATGTGCCTGCAAAGTCCTAGAAACAAAGGTGCTTGGGAACGACCCGAGCTGAGGCCCTAGAGGAGGAAGTAGCCCGACTCTTAAAGTGCGGCTTTATCCACGAGGAAAAGTTCCCAATCTGGGTCGCCAATCTTATGTTGGTCCCGAAGGCCAACGGGAAATGGAAGACCTGCATCAACTTTTCTGATCTAAACAAAGCCTGCCCCAAAGATTGCTTCCCTTTGCCAAGGATTGACCAATTGGTAGATGCCACGGCGGGGCATGAACTCATGTCTTTTATGGATGCATACTCAGGCTATAACCAGATCTCATGAATCTGACAGACTAGGAAAACACTAGCTTCATGACCCCAACTAACGTTTATTGTTACAAGGTCATGCCTTTCAGGCTGAAAAATGCAGGAGCTACGTACCTGAGGTTGGTAAATAGGATGTTTACCAATCAGATTGGGAAAAATATGGAAGTGTATGTTGACGACATGTTGGTCAAGTCAAAAACTCCCGATAACCATGTCTCTGATCTGGAGGAATGCTTTAAGATTTTGAGAGAATACAACATGAGGCTAAACCCCCAAAAGTGTACTTTCGGGGTTGCGTCAGGAAAATTCCTAGGTTTCATTGTCAATACCAGAGGAATAGAGGCGAACCCCGATAAGATTAGGTCGCTACTCGAGATGCCCTCAACCCGGTCGCAAAAAAGACGTTCAAAGTCTGACAGGAAGGGTGGCAGCCCTTGATCGGTTTATTTCCAAATCTACCGATAAGTGTTTGCCATTCTACAACCTGCTCCAAGGAACGTGCCTTCCTCGACCTGAAAGCACATTTAGCCAAGCCGCCCGTATAGTCCAAACTAACAGCAGGAGAACCTCTTTTCCTTTACCTAGCTGTCAAGGAAGATGCGGCTAGCCAGTCTATTACATCAGCAAGAGGCTTCTCGGAGCTGAATCCCGATATCTGTTGATGGAAAAGATGGCCTTCTACCTTATTACGGCCTCCCGAAAGCTCAAACCGTATTTCCAGCCCCACTCAATACATGTCATAACCGATCAGTCTTTAAGGTAGGTTTTGCAGAAACCTGAAGCATCGGGACGTCTGTTGAAGTGGGCTATCGAGCTCAGCCAATTTGAGATACTGTACGTGCCGCGAACTACTATAAAAAGCAAAGCCCTTGCTAATTTTGTGGTAGAATGCACAAGATTCTGAGAAGACCCAGTGGAAGAATCAGCTCGAGCCTCATGGAAGGTCTTCGTAGATGGCTCGTCTAACGAGAATGGCTCTGGGGCTGGAATCATATTGATATCCCCAGAAGGACATCGATTCCACTCGGGGTTACGATTCGGATTCAAAGCGTACAACAACAAGGCCAAATACGAAGCTTTATTGGCTGGGCTAAGGGTGGCCCAGGAACTTAAGGCCAGCTCTGTCCAGTGTTACAGCGATTCCCAGCTCATGGTAAACCAAGTGTTAGGAGAATACCAAGCATGGGGAACCAAGATGGCTGCTTACCTGGCGAAGTTAAAGAAAGAGCTATCCGCATTTGAGCACGGCTTAATCGAGCAGATACCTCGAGAGCAGAATGCCAACGCTGATGCCCTGGCAAAGCTCGCCACCTCCGGGGAGGCAGAGGCTTTGGGGCTGGTGCCGGTAGAGTTCTTGGAAAGACCAAGCATAGAGGAAATCGGGGCGGAGGTCGAGATGGTCGACACCAGACCGACTTGGATGACTCCCATCCTCGAGTACCTCATAGCAAGGAAGTTACCCGAGGAGCGAAATGAAGCAAGGAGGGTACTTTACCAGGCTCCGAGGTATATATTGATAGACGGGATATTGTACCAGCGTGGCCTCTCTTTACCTCTTCTACGGTGTGTTCTGCCAGGCGAGGTGAAGACCATTTTGCAGGAGGTGCACGAGGGCTTTTGCGGAGATCACGCTGGGAGGCAAAACCTGACCTTGAAGATATTGAGGCAAGGGTATTATTGGCCCACTCTGTTAAAGGATTCGATTTCCTACGTCCAAAGATGTAACAAGTGCCAGCGTTTTGCCACAATTGCCCGAGCTCCTCCAGTCCAGCTGAAGATGATCTCGTCCCCATGGCCGTTTGCGGTCTGGGGGATTGACTTAGTTGGTGCCCTCCCCACTGGGAAAGGAGGAGTTCTCTACGCGGTGGTGGCTATTGACTACTTCACAAAGTGGGCAAAAGCAAAGCCCCTGGCAACGATCACTTAAAAGAGGGTCCTTGACTTTGTGGTCAAGAATATTGTCTGCCGATTCGGGCTGCCAAAGAAGATCGTGTCAAATAATGGAACGCAGTTCGATAGCGATCTCTTCACCGAATTTTGTGAGAGGCATGAAATAGTTAAAAGCTTCTCCTCCGTGGCCTATCCCCGGGCCAATGGTCAGGTCGAGGTTGTCAACAAGACGCTAAAAGCAAGCCTTAAGAAGATGCTGGATGAAGCCAAGGGAGTTTGGCCCGAACAGCTCCCCCAGGTACTGTGGGCATACTGGACCTCGCACCGAACTTCGACGGGTCATACTCCTTTCGCCCTGGCTTTCGGGAGTGAGGCCATCCTTCCTGTCGAAGTAAAGGTAGCCTCGTATAGAGTCCAGACATTTGACCAAGACCGGAACGACAAATTGCTCTGCGCGTCCCTCGACCTAATTGACGAAAAACGAGAAGCTTCACAGCTACAACTCGAGCATTATCAATAGAAGATCACTCGTTATTTCAACTCAAAGGTCAAGAAACACATCTATAGTGTAGGTGACCTGGTACTCAGAAGAGTCTTCTTAACCAGTAAGGATCCCAATGATGGAGTGTTGGGACCAAACTGGGAAGGGCCCTATCAAATAACAGAGGTCGTGAAAGAAGGAACCTTTAAGCTAGCTCAGCTTAATGGAGAAGCGGTCCCATGGACTTGGAACGCGATACACCTGAAGAAATATTATCAGTAATACTTTTGAAAGGCTTAATTAGAAAAGCCACCTTTGTTTATTAAATAATGAGAGATAGGCTTTTCGCTTTGTCGTATATGTTTGGGGATGTAATGTTAAAAAAGCACGTTTCAAGTAACCACAAAAGGTCCTTCCCTGATCACTTAGGGGGCATATATCCTGGATACAACCATGTCCTAAAACTTAGAAGTTGGTTTAAATTGATTGATCGATGTTTTTCTTAAAAAGCACGAGATATCAATAAAGAATTAACACGAACTAAGTTTTTAAAGTTAATGTCCTGGATACGACCAGGTCCTAAAACATAGAAGTTGGTTTAAATTGATTGATCGATGTTTTTCTTAAAAAGCACGAGATATCAATAAAGAATTAACGCAAACTAAGTTTTTAAAGTTAATGTCCTGGATATGACCAGGTCCTAGAACTTAGAAGTTAGTTTAAATTGATTGATCAATGTTTTTCTTAAAAAGCACGAGATATCAATAAAGAATTAACGCGAACTAAGTTTTTAAAGTTAATGTCCTGGATACAACCAGGTCCTAGAACTTAGAAGTTGGTTTAAATTGATTGATCGATGTTTTTCTTAAAAAGCACGAGATATCAATAAAGAATTAACGCGAACTAAGTTTTTAAAGTTAATGTCCTGGATACGACCAGGTCCTAGAACTTAGAAGTTAGTTTAAATTGATTGACCGATATTTTTCTTAAAAAGCACGAGATATCAATAAAAACACTAACAGAAACTAAGTTCTTACCAAATGCGTTGAAAATGGATAACAATAAAGGTAAAAAATATATTAAAGTAAACCAATTGTCTCGAGGAGAAAAAACCTCGTGGTAGAAGATTACAAATAAAAAAAAAAAAGAGAGAAAAAGGATCAAAAGTCCTAGGCCCCTTCAGGCCGCTCATACAAAGTCACCCCTTCGGCAACCTGCTCGACTGCAGCAGAAGTCTCCCCAGTCTCAGAGGGCGCCTCCTGTTGAAGTCGAACCTTAAACTTCTCGAGGAAGGGCTCCCACACCTCCGATGCCAGGAAGGAAAAATCGCCATCCTGGTTGAAGGCCCAGCAATGATAAAG
Source organism: Humulus lupulus (assembly GCF_963169125.1). NCBI lineage: Eukaryota > Viridiplantae > Streptophyta > Magnoliopsida > Rosales > Cannabaceae > Humulus > Humulus lupulus. The sequence goes on from NC_084793.1 coordinate 140,386,101, forward strand.
CATGGCCTCTATGGAGGAGCTGAAAGATGCCCTCTCTGCCACAAGGGAGGCCTTGGCCTCCTCAAGCTCGACCTTCGTGCCATCCAAGGCGACCTGTGTAGCCTCGGCCTCCAGTAGCTTAGCCCGATTTGCCTCCAGATTGGCCTACGCAGCTACCAAGGCGATCTGCGTGACCTTCTCGCTTTCCCTGGCAGCCGTCAGGGTAGCCTTGGCATCTCGCTCTTGTTGTTGAGCAGACGCGAGAGCGGCCTGAGGAGTCTGGAACTCGCCCCAGATCTCATCAAATCTGGCCCTGGACCGAGCTATGCTTCGGTGTAGAGCCAAAGCCGCCTGCAAGGTCAAAATATAATAAGACATGTGCTTTAGAAAAACCAAAGAGAACCATTGATTAAGCAAACTTACCGTGAGGGTCATCCCTAGTGAAGACTCCATAACGTTCTCGGGGCTCCTCGTCTCGATCTCCCGCAATTCCCTTGGGGTGGCATTGTAGTAATGATCCACCGTATAGCTCTCGGTTTCGTAAAACGTCCCTCGAAAGGCCTCGGGGATTTTCTCCAGGGCCTGGGTGTTGACCAGGATGCGCATAGTGGGAGTCAGAGCTGGCAAGGTCCCAGTTGGTACCTCCAGTTCCCGGTTGGAGACTAGAGCTCACGGGGGAGGCGGGGGCATCTTCTCTGCGGCAGGAGGAACCTGGCCCCTCCCCTTGGCAGGAGACTTGGAGGTGGTCCCGGGAGGGGGAGTTTTCTTGGTCAGCCGGGGCTTCTTTACCAATGGTCCAGACGACCCGGAGGGAGGATTCCCCCCCTGGAAAATGGATCGCAGGACGTTGTCCTCGGGCTGTGACATCTCCTCGCCTGAAACAAAGACAAGGAAGTGTTAGTTTGCATGTAAAAATACTTGATCACAAAAAATCTAAGAATGTATTGAAAAGGTCCTACCCTCCGAGCTAGAGGAGGAATCTATCGCCACGACCTCCGGCCGTGGAACTTCTATGGGGGAGTCTAAGATTATGAATTCACGAATGAGAGGGGGCTCTAGGTCCAGATCCGCCTCAGGACTAGACTCCTCTACATACTGCCTAAGCCCTGGAGCTACTACACCCTCCAGAAGGGAGGGCCACGACCTAAGGTTGGTCCCATACTCCTCGAAAAAGGCTGACCTAAAAGCCAGGGTATTGTCTACTACTACAGTGCCCTTAGGGCTGCCCATGTCATGGCGCAACACTAGTTGATCAACGCACTGGAGTAGAGTTATGTTACAGTCTGGGTCATTTTGATGACGATGTACGAGATGGCTGGGATTAAACCAAGCAAGCCGTAGGTCTACGGCAGCCCTGTCTAAGTCCTTAAACAAGTATGGGTTACCTTGGTCGGACGGGTCGGCTGCTGCCCAGGACTGGATCCGCTCCGCGTCGACCCCCTGGGCGATCTCAAGAGCACGCTTCTGACGCACGAGCGGCACCTCGTCTTCCTCATCCTGCTCGTAGTCATCCGCAGCACCCCCCTCGGGGATGGGCGCCATTTCGCGAGCTGGTGGGACGGTCCGCGGCCTCCTCAAGGCCAGGGTCTGGGCCGGAGAAATTAACTTACACGCCAGCATCATCTCATCAGACACGAGCTGGCGGTAGTCTTTTTCGCTTGGAGGGAGCCCTGCCAAGGTTTCATATTGACCCTCGAGGGTCACCGATTTAGCCGTCCTCGCAAAAATAGCTGGACGATGGTATTCAAGTAAATACGCATGGAAAAAAGCAAATCAGTGACGATTTTGTGAGCTGAGGATAGAAAGAACTTATGAGGACGGTTGAAGTAGTGGTGTTTGCAGTTGCAAAACCCCGTCGACATAAAGAACTAGTCCTTGAAGTCGTTGGGATGGCTGGGCAGCTCGATGACTGCGACAGAGTTGGGAAAATGGGTCAAGTAATAGAACCCGTCGCCTCGCCCCCTTGATTCGGGCTGACTTTGAGGCAAAAGAAATAGAGAATATCTGCCGGTGTAGGGACCTCCCATTCCTGCTTCAGGAACAGATACCTCAGCCCCGCTAACATGCGATAGGAGTTAGGGGGGAGTTGAAAAGGGGCCAGCTTCACGTAGTTCAGAAAGTCCGCGAAGTACTAGTCCAGAGGTAGAAAGGCCCCGGCCTTGAGGTGTTCATCGCTCCAGGCCGTGAACTCCTCGTCGAGAGGTGTGCAGCTCCGCTCGCCCTCAAGGGGAGGTCAGGCAACAAGAGCGCCTGTCCCTATTTCGATATTATGGGACAGTAGAATCTTGTTGGCCTTCCCCTAAGTCGTAACCTTCGAGACTATCCTCTCGGCCTCGAAGAAGGCGTCAGGTCCCACCTCGACCTCTTTCTCCACGGTGGGACCGAAGTGGGGGATCGGGGATTCGGCTACCACCTCCTTCCCCTTGCTGGCCTGCTGGGATGACGAGCCGGCGGCGCTCTTTTTGGGCATGTTCTTCTTGGGTCCCATCTGGTCGCCTAACGAACAAAGATGAAGAGAGTTTAGATAGGCGACCTAAAAACAGGAAAGGGAATCTAGCGCGAGAAATGATTTTCTTACACGGGCTGAGGTAATCTTAGCCCGCGGTGTGTGAGGCCACGCGGTTCTATGAACACGCGCCTATGTTCCCAACGGGTCCCCGATAGCTCGGGATCTGTGTGTCAGGAGGGTCAAGATAATGCTTGCCTTGGAGGGAAAGTTTCAAAAAAAAAAATCACCTGGGAAGCGTGACCCCTAAGCTACCCAGTTTTTGCACCCCAGAAACCTATCGCCTTCCCCTCTCCAAACAGGCATTCCGAAAAGTTACCCAGAAAAGTAACCCCAGGATTATCTTGTCCTATACATCACATTCCTAAACATATTTTCATATGGTCGATACCACTAGGATAAAAAAACTACGCACAAAACACCAGCCAAAAACAAAAAAAAAACAACCTACAGCGTGCGACTAAGAAAGAAGTTTACCTAACAATAGAAACAGAAACATCTAAATGTACAACAGGCAGAGGACTTACAGAGTTTTTTCTGTGTGAAAATCGCAAAAAGCGTAGGAGTCGGAGTTCTGGTGGAGCCTTTAGAACTGGAGTCACAAAGAAACCCTTGTGTCTGGAGCGTAGAGACCTCTGGAATGGTAACCGAAAGGAAAAATACTTCTGAGGCTAAAGAAGAGAGAAGATGAGGAAATTTTTTTCAAATAAAGGGTGGCTCATGCGAAAGGTGACCAACCATATATATACGTAAAAGGAAAAGGAGCGAGGACCATTCGATCGCCTTAATGCGAGATACGAGGGTCACAACTCAAAAGACAAAACGACGACCGAAGATAGGCTAGGCCATTTAATGCGATTCTCGGAAGCCGGACTGTCGCCAACCACGATGCTCAACGTGTCCGATATCATCGCAATGGACGGGACATGAAGAGTCGAAAAAGAAACTTGAAAGCCCCCGCTGTGGCCACAGATGACGTCATGTGTCACAAGCAGGGGCTTGGGGGCAAATGTACGCCCTAAATATCCACGATTTATTTGTGAGCTGGAAAAGGGCATTATTCAATCTGCCACGCGGAAACCGTCTACCCGGAGCTGCTGTTACGAGTCTCCACCTCTTTAGCCTGAGCTGATCAAAGAGCTAGCAAGTATAATCGAAGGCAACGGATCAGCAGTATGGATAGCACGAGCTGGCGCTACATCAAGCTCGAGGTGCGGCATAGATCTGGCATCCCCGACCATTTGTGAAGTCAACCACGCAATGTAAACGTGCGCAAACCAGACATCACGTGTCTATTCCATTCCTGAATTCTTGGACACGCAGCATTGACGTGTGTGTTCAGGCACCCCACAACTGGTTTGGGCCATGCGGCCCATTATCCCCCTTACCTATTGATTAGACAACATCTCATTGCCAGGGTTTAGGAATTAATCACAAGTGTCACGGAGATGACATGATGGGTAAGAAGGTCACGGGATGACCCCCTTTATCAACACCCAGATATCCTCTCCCTATAAATATTGAGACCCTGGGCGTTGCAAGGGATTGGCGTTTTGATTGTAAAGAAACACTCTATAAAGAATACTTGAGAGATATAAATAATATTGACTGGTGGACTAGAGGGATTTTAACCTTCGAACCACCTAAAAGGAAAGGAGTGATAACCTTCCCACGATACTAATTTCGCCAGTTTGGAATATAAATATTTACATATTACGGTTCACTATTTAGCACTAATCCATCCTTCATATAATTATCTGTTGGCGAAGAACCGCGTCAACAAGTACTTTTAGTAATTTCACACAAAACTAATGGTTTTCAATTTCCTTAATTAACTTATGACCCAAAAGTACTCTAAATTACACTATGGCCCTTAACTACCAAATTTGTGACACTTATGTTCTTACTACTTGAAAAAATCATTGTTGTTGCTCATAAACGAACAAAATTTCAGAAATTGTTCACATAATCATATTTCAAATCCTAACATAGTCTAATAGGTGCATAATAATGTATTTACATAAAATTACAAAAATACTGCCAATGGTTACCATGTTACAAAAATACCCCGTCCCCTTTTTTTAAAAGGAACAAATATTACAAATATCCCCCTATAAAGAATTTTTTCCTTGAAATTACCTAAACAAGTCTGGATACTAAATCTGCATGTATGACTCTAACTCCCATGTAGCCTCTTCGACTGCACTATTTTACAGGAAGTTAATAAAAGTACACTTTTCAAATAATTGAATATTTTGATTATTGTTTGAATAATTAATAAAAAAATATCAGAAAATTCCATATTCATTTATGAGAGTATGATCTTGTATGAGTACGAGAGGATTAAAATCATAGATAATGAATATAATAGTCAGGAACATATTACAGTATGGAATCTTTAATCAATGGTTGCTAGTACGGTTTGCTAAGCATTTCTAAATGCTTGCGATCTAGATCCTGATTGCTGATGTGGATAAACATCTTAGTAAATGTATTATATATAATTAGATTATATATGACAAGACCGATGTGAATTAATTTCTTTATAAACTCACTCTTTTCCATAAAGATTTAATTAATATCACAACGATGATCATATGTAGATCAATCAAAATCCTGAGTAGTCATAAACTCTTATTCGTGTCTATTGGGTCTTTTGATTCACTCGTTAAGGTCTATTTGTATAATTAGGCTAAGGACTTTTGTTTTGGAGATTCAATGGCATGTTCTTACAAGATTGAAATCCAAGCTTTTCTAACAGGTAGAATATTGGTTCCCTTAAGGATTAATTCTGGTATTGAATTGTTATTGAGCTCAAATTTATAATATGATTATAAATTAACTATTCATTAGTGAATTAGTGGTACTTAAGGAACAAGAGGTAATTAGAAGGGTAAAATTGTACTTTTGACCAGCTCTAATTTATGAACTAATAAATTGGAGGACAAAACTACATATAGTGATTATATCAATAGACTACAAGAGATAAGTCTACAAATATAATTCTATAATTACTAATGTTTCAATTCCTTATTTATAGTGGAGTAATAATAAAATTAATAAATAAGATTATTTAATTAAAGAGTTTATTTAATAATATGATTTATTGGAACTTAAGGATTTTGAGGGGAGAATCCATCAACATTTGTTGAAATTAAGAAAAAGTCTACTAGAAGTGTGGTCGGATTTCAAACTCAGGGAATGGTTTGGGGGCCGAGATTTCAGACACGTGGGGCCTTCTTTTTTAACTTATGGTCTGTCATAAGAAAAAAAGGGAAATGGGAGCATAAGATAGGATGATCAGATTCATTCTGAAATACGAATTATGATAGGGTGTCAGGCAGTCTTTACTCTTTCTTTGCCACAATCCGTCTTTAGCAAAACAAGCAGGAAACTCATTAGCAATAAAATAATGGGTATGTTGCCTTTGGTAGTGAAAACCAATCATACCCATTTATGGATATTCCAGATCCGAAGAGCTCAAATTAAAGCGATAAAACAAGTAGCTACTCCTACAATTGAGGGCTTCTTTTATTTGTTGCCAGCTTCCAAAAAAAAAATCGACTTCGATTCACCTCTATCAGAGAATCCATTAATTATTGACACTTACATTAGAAGCAGTGATGGGTTGGACAAATAATCAGCCAACTATATATGCCTAAGAGCCAGCCTTCCTTGTAGAATTGGCTCCTCCTTAGAACTAATGAGATTTAGAGTCTTAGATGAATCCTCTTGTTGGATTTAGATTTGTGAAATTTTCTTGAGTTTTGTGTTGATATTATTCTATAAATCATCACAAGTTTTTTGTTCCTATCCTAATTATACCTAGAGAAAGATAATAGAATAATTATATGTTGCTTTATTGGGTATTTGCCACTTTTGGAGCTTTGAAGATGTTTGCTTTGTTTGCCATTTATTTTCAAGTATATAATATATTTACATTGTGTTTAACACTTTGCTGTTTAGATAAAAAGCATTTACGTAAATCAACTTAATATTAATATATATAAATAGTACAACACAAATATATTTATAAATCAATTGTTAATTTGGTAAGCTATACTGGTCTTAGAATTAGGAATTTGCATAAGAGCACTATGTCATCCTAAATGCTAAATTATGCCAATATGTCATCCTAAATCAAAATGTACAAAGTATCTATTATAAGAATTTAAAGTGTTGCATTGCATTGCTCCATGGCTACTACTTCAAGCTTTTTTAATTTCACTGCTCTATGTTATGTTTCATTTGTTTCTAATTAACTGTTTTTTTTTTCTAGTTTAAACTATTCTTGAGATATAGATTTGATTGTTTGGCTTTGGATTGCTTTTAAAAATCATATATTCAGTGGATGTTTGTGTGGGGGTACATTATGAACTTTATTGCCTAAACAATCAGTAATCTTTTATTTTCCATATTCGCATTCAGTTTAACAACCTATATCATCAGTAGCTCACATAAATCAAATTCCCACACAATCAAGACTTGGGTCGCATTTATATTTAATTTTGTTCTTTGTCTAAGTGGACCTTAACAAATCAAAAATTAGAATGAAACTTATTATTCTCATTTATGACAAAGAGGTTATTCCCTTTTTATTGTTAAAGAAGAAAGAAAATTATAATGAAATTAAAGTTTTGAATGACAATAACTGTGATTCTGTCTTCTTTAGTCCTTCAAAAATTCAGTTTGATTTATTTTTATTATACATTACTGTTTTTCATATAAGTTCCTATCCTAGTATATTTTTTTACATAAAGCTAGTTTTTTTTTTTGGCAGAATCTGTAGTCTAAAGTCGCTACATTCTATATCTACAAGAGCTCTTCTCTTGCGTGTTATAACATTTTATATAAATAATATAATGTTAATTAAAAGAGTGTGACAAATAAAATGAGAAGTGACAAAATGTTTTTGTCAGTTTGTAACATATTAATTTGAGTTACAGATCTGGTTACTGATTTGTACCTCCCAAAATATAATTATAATCAACATGTAAATGGAGTTACATATTCTTGATTTGATTTTCATGTGCTATAATGTTTTATATCTGTTAGGGATGTTATTTGACAGCCAATAAATGTTTGGATGTTACAAAATTTCATGTAAGAAGACGGGACGTTTTGGCAGCTTGTAACAAAAGCTGTTACTTGGGGTTACAAATCAGTAATCAGACAGTTTCAGTTTTGAAGCATCTTTCTGATGCCGTGAACGTTGTAACTCTCCTAGCAACTCTCAAATCATCCATTTAATTTCATAAACACCCAATTTTTCATCCAAGGGAGTTAGTAAAATTTGAAAATCAAATGGTGATCCAAAACTCTATAAATGGAGACCATTTAATCACTTGTGAATATGATATTTTCCATCTATTTTAGCACTAGGCTGGAAAATACAAGACTTAATAATTCCATATAGCTATTTCCTAAACTTGAAAGTCCTTTAGGGGGTGTTTGGTATGGGGTAAAGTAAAGGTGATAATGAGAATATAAAACATTTCCTATGTTTAGTTCAAATTTTAAGGAGTAAAGTTAATAATTTGTGTGAGCCCCACATGTATTTTAAAGATAAAGTGAACCATTTTGTACTCAAAAGTTTAATATTACCTCCATCTTAAATCCTTCTACACTTTCGAAGGCAACTCAACTATTCAAAATAAACACCCCCTAAGCGTTGAGAATAGGGAAAAATAAATTTTTGGACGAAAGTTTCAAACATTGTTCAAGTCAAGTGATCCCCCCCTACTCATCACTTAAGATTGTGTGAGTGTAATAGTTAGTGTTCTTCATATTCTTTTATTGTTCTTATTTTATTCTCTTGTTCTTCTTTGTTTTTATTTTATTTGTATTGCTATTGTCTTAAGTTTGTAATCTACTTATTTTCTACTTCTTCATATATCTATTTTATTTGTATCTTTTGCATTAGAGTTAGTAACTTTATTTATCAATCAAATTGTCCAACTGAATAATTTCTTGCTTAGAGTTGTATCTTTGTTTCATATTTTCATTTTCGAATATATAATACTCTCTAACATTGTGTGAGGTACTAGAACATACTGAGGTACAAATGATAAGAGTTTAGACGTCAGAAAGATTTTGGAGGCAGACCCAAAGAGAAGACCAACTGCAAGTTAAGTTCTTGGTATTGTCTCCATTATCTCGTATTCTCATGATGACATGCTTATTATGCACAACAAATTCCCATTAAGTAGCTTGGTATCATCTATTTTGTATAATTATCATTTATCTGATATGAGCAGGGAAGAAGATGTCTTGTATTGGCTTATATGCCATATTTTATTAAATGTTTTTTTTTTTCCTACTCTATTTTGGTTCTTGAGGTTTATTCAGGATCTTATCAATTATGCTCCAACAGTTTAGAAAATTATGATAACAGTGTAAGTTTGCTAAAAAGTCTCCATAAGAGGTTGTTACTTGTTACATAACTAACATTAGCTTGGTTTAATTCTTGTATTAGTTTTTTAATTCGTTTACTTTTTGTGTTGTATTAGTTAGGTTCTACCCCGTGTTCCCTTTCATGATCTATTGTATATACATTTTTTAAACACTCTCTACATTACAGTCTATAAATACAAGTGCTTTGGCACAACCAAGTGTGTTGTGTTTCTCTAAAACTTTCTCTCTTTTTTTTTTCTCTTTGTCTACTTTCTTTCTCTCGTTGCTAGTTTGAAGATATGGCCGATATTTGAATTTGCTCTACTTATACTTCCAATTTTAATGTGCTTACTTAAAATTAATCTATGAATACCTTTGTCATGTCATATGCTTCATCGCACATTCCATTGTATCTACATATTTGTAAAATATAATTAATACAAATTTGATACATTTATTTTATGGGGTCTATTTTTATTACTTTTCATTTTTTAGCTCTCTGTTTGAACTAACATAAAGAAGGTTGTGATTTTTATGATGTTGCAAGTATTAAGTCTATTCTCCTGATTCTTTTTTCTAGACTATTTGGAAAAAGTTTCTTCTGAAAAAGTTTCTATGATAGAACACCAGAAACTTGGTGATATAATCAATTGTGGTGGATATTCTTGAAGGCAGCACGAAAGATGAAACGTAGCCACTTTGTTGATGCTTTAATTAGTTTATTTATGTTTATGTGGTATTGAATTCTTCATGTAATTTGGTATTGTAGTTTTTTTTACTTGTGTTATGTATTGAATACTTATAAACATATTATCATTCTTTTTTCTTTGTCTTATTAATGTTAAATGTTATTAACCAATTAATTTTGTTTTTTATTTGACTATTAATAATAAATTAAAACTAATTAAAAAAATTAATGTTACCTACATATAAGTGAGCAATTTTACATAAACATGAGAATGTGTCAAGTAAGCAAATGAGCAAATGATAGTGTGCCACGTGGACAAACTATGATGTTCCACATGGTCCAATTAGTACATGCCATGTGGCTTAATAAGAGTGTATCATGTGGCCTAATGGAAATGAGACAAGTGGTCCAATGAGAACATAACACGTGATCCTATGTGGTAGGCCACCTCAGCTGCCACAACGCACGCCACATCACATAATGAGTCATCAGTTTCAGCTCAAATTATATGGGTCCACATTTATATATACTTACTGATATGTCAATTGTAGGTAAATGTGTTTTTCTCCACTAGCATTTATCTACCAATAAAGCTATTTTTACCTCCCTTTTGAATTGGTAAGTAAATATTAAATTTCTTTTAGTCAAAGATTAAAACATGGGAATAAATGCAGTAAATCCAAAGAATTATCCTACAAGAAATGTAATAATTCACATTTAATCAGTAGAGAAGAGTTGATTGATTGGGATAGGAAGAAGTGTCATGAATAAAATGTGACAATTTATATGTAATAAAAAAAATATATTTGATGGATAGAACGTGAGAAGATAAGAAAGATATTGACAAATACATTCAATAGAAGATCATAGGGTATGCCTAGCTAATAGACCCTTGTAAGAATAATAAAATTCTATTAATTATGCAACTATTAGTAACGAGATAGAACTCGAGGTTTTTTAAAATGATGGTAACAATGCATCAAGGATCGAAAGAAGAACAACCTATAGATTCACAAAAGAAGAAGAGGATAAGTAAAATCTATTCAATGCGATGGTATTAGAATAAAAGATGAGGATCAGTAAACTTTATTAAAAATGATAAAGTGGAGAAGATCGAAAAATTCAATCTCAACAAAAAGATCAATATAATTAATAGTGAGGATGGTTGGATCGGAAAAATTCTGCTTGAAAAGATGATAGTAGAAATTAACAAAGAAGATTGATTGATAACACAATCAAAATAGTGAAGATGACCAATAAAAGAGATTTTGAACAAATTTATGAAGATTGAAGAAGATGGCAAACAATTTCACTCCAAGGCTTCAGTAGATACGAGTTATAGGAGAAGATCAATAGAAAAAAAAATTATAATGAAAAAGTGTTAATAGAATTTAGTATTGAAAAAGTTAACGATATATAGAAGTGAAGTTGGAAAATGCGATCGGTAGGAAGGTCGGATATACAAGATTGAAGAAGACGATGAATAAATACTATTCTAAGGTACAAGGAAAGGTTAGAAGGTCGAAATAAGTGCTATTTGATTTTACGATGGTAAAAGCTAGTGGAAAAGATAAGAAGATTAATAAGGAGCTATATTCAAAACGGTGGGAGTCAAAATTAATGAAGAAGGTCAAATGATTAACAACATCTTTGCTTGATAAGATGTTGAAGAAGTTATGAAAGAAAATCAAAGAGTCAGTTGTGGTGCAAGACGGCATGATGAGTAGAAATTGCAGTGAAGAACATTGTGAAATGGGAAGAAATCAAGGACTAGAAAATAAAAATAAAAGAAAAATAAGAATGAAAAAGCCAAGGAATCTCTAATAAAAAGATATGTTAGTCGCAACTGGAGAAGCAAGTTTTGTCTGAGTTAAGATTCAATCTGTGGAGAAAGTCAGAAGAGTCGTGCATGAAGTAATAAGGGTGTGAATTTGGGAAACTAGATAGTTAAATATCAGATAAAGAAATGAATGGCAAACTAAGTTAAAAAAATCTAAATACTTCCGAGAGTGAAGCTCGAAACACAAGTTAAAATGCAAATAAAAGTAACAAGAAAATATGGATGAAAGAAAACCTAGCAAAATCTCATAATAGAAAGAAGAGATAATTAAGCCAATCAGGCTAATTGCAAAATTTAAATTCGTTAAACATGTTAAGTATTTGCTATTACAATTATAGAGATTGTTTAAACCTCAAAAACAAAAACTTACAAATGTTCATTAATTACAAACACAAAATGGGGAGAAGAGAGGAATTGAGAAATTAGATATGGAAGGATACCCATATTTTTTGGTGAAATTCAGGAGGACTTTCTTTTGCCTTTGAAATCGGGGATGAACATTAGAAGAGACTCCTTCAAAGGTAACAATTATTTCGTGAGCCACAAGGAGGGCAGCTTCGTAAAGTAATAATTTAATTTAATTATTAAATTAAAATATGAGAATCCAATATGAAATTGCACAAATCAATTTAAAGTGGTACGGGCAATATGTGGCTTTTTTTGTATACTAATAACTATAATGGAGTACAATAAGTATGTACATAATTTGAAAAAAATATTTTTATCCAGAAAGGTATCGAAGTATAATTTTGATATACACTTTGTGCTATATTAGTACCAAATACTATGATGTTGTTTGGTAACACTTAAAAAATTAATTTTTTATTTAATTAATTAAAAATTTGACAATTAAACATAAAATGTCTTTGGTAACTTTATTTTTATTTGTTATTTTTTAAAAATTTAATTAAAATTTATTAAATTTTGAAAATAGAATTTTTTCACTTTCAAAATTTTTTTAAACCATTTTCGACTATTCTTTTTTTTCTTAAATTCTTCAAATCACCACCTCATATTATTAAACAAAAAATAAAAATAAAAGTTATCAAACGCGTTTGTTATTTTTTGTTTTTGAAAATAAAAAACAAAAATAATTATCATACATATTTTTATATTTTAAAAATAAAGAGACAAAAATAAAATAATATTTCCATTTTTATGATTTTACCAAACACAACCTATACATATACGTTTTTCAATACGAGTACGCACATTGATGCCAAATTTCATGACAAAGAATCTGAAGCTGTTTGAAAATATTATTCACTCTTATTTACAATAAATTTCAAGATGTATGTGTTGAGATGTGTGATATGTGAATGTAATTTATGAGAAATCATTTAAGAAGTGTCTCAATGGGTTATAAAATAAGGAGTTATCTTTTTACTATCAATATTGATGACATTTTATTTTTCCAAAATGTCAATATATAGAACAAGTATAATAGTCATAAATATCTTAACAAAAGGAAATTCTAATAAACTTCTGTTCATTTCATTCAAATTTGATCATAATGTCAGGACTCAGAATATGACTCTGATGTACACGGATGGGCCAGCTGATGTGGCAGCTAATTCGTGTTAGAGATGATAAAATTGTCCCAATGGAAATGGTAAAATCAAATATACAATGCAGAAGGTTATAATATAAAATATGATAGATAAATAAATATTATAATTTTATTGCAAAAAATACAAGTACATAGAAATAGAGAGGATGATAGATATATTAATAATACAACAAAAAAACATAACAATACAAATAAATATATAAGATAGAAGCAAAAGATAAAAGAGGTAGAAGAACAAAATAATAAGAAAAATAATAGAAAACTCTAACACTCACACAACCAAAGTGTAGAGTAGTAAGGATCACCAACTTGAACAATGTTTAATACTTTTGCTCAAATACTTTTGTTCAAAAACTTATTTCCCCTATTCTCTAAGCACTAAGGGATCTCTCAAGGAAATATCTTTCTTGAATTATCAAGCCTCTATGGTATATTTTCCATCCAAATGCTTTGTGGATAGAAAATTGTGTGTCTTACAAGTGAGAATTAAACTCTTATTTATAGAGTTTGAGATACCCTTTGAATTTCAAATTCTACCGACCCCCATGGGAGTTACCAATATTTAATTGGATATTTATGGAATTAAAATGGAGATTTGAGAGTTATTTGGGATGTTAGAACCGTTCAAATTGGAAAAAAAAATTTAAAAAAAAATTGGTTGTCAGCACCCCCTGACCGCAGCCAGAGGCCTCTGTCCCCCAAGACGCGGCCTGGGATAATCAGTGGCTGCTGCCAATGTGCAAATTTCAGCCTCCAAATTTCAGTTTTCCAAAAATCGTCTCAATCTCTTCCCACATGATTGTGTGACCGCCATACACCTAATGGGAGTTAAAAACATGTCTCCAACAACCATATTACATAATGGCTTTGTGAAATCCAAACTCAAATGTGTAACATACAATCTACACATTATTAGGTAATATTTAAGAGTTACAAATTTGTAAGTGACTTTGTAACTCCAAAATATGTTACATTTGGGCACACACATGTGTACAATTTTGTAATTCGCAATAATATGTTACATGGTATTACAACACATTATTTAATCTAACATTATATTATTTAAAATGATATAAAATTCCCTCACTTGGCACTACAAGAAAAAACGTTTTTAGAGGCGGAAATATTACCGGCGGACTTTGTTCGCCGATAATGTATAGGTTATTAGCGGAAAAGTACTGGGTCCGCCGCTAATAATGGGGAAATTAAATTAAAAAATTAAAATTTTTTATTAGCGGCGGACTTACCCATTATTAGCGGCGGGTAGTCCGCCGCTAATACAATGCCTGGGAAACGAAAAAAAGGACGGTTTCAAATTTATAAGAGGCGGGTATTTTTCCCTTATTACCGCGCGTATTATCCGCCGCTAATGTTATTGCAGGCCTTTATCCGTCGGTAATGACCCTTATACCGATGAATTATACTGACCCGCCGCTAATATTGTATTACCGGCGGGAGAATTTTAATAGCGGCGGATTCGCGCCGGTAATAATGCTATATATGAAATTGGTTCGTTTGTCCCTCCCATTTCTCCTCTTCTCTCTAAAAAAAAAAATTTCCTCTCAGTCCGAGCAGCACCACCCGTCCGCCCCTCCATCCGAGCACCACCACCACGCCTTGCCGAAGTTTCAGACCCCACGCCACGCGTTCACCACAGTGGTCTGGTTCATGCTCAGTCTTCTCTCATCGTCTAAGTTTCTTTTACATTTTCTGTTCTCAAATTATCAAACTCACCACTAATATTGGTTTCCTATTTAACTTTTCAAGTATATCTCAATATTTTGGAGTGTCTCGTTTCTTTGTTCAAAGTGGCTATTGGACTTTACTGATATTGTTTTGGTTAGCTTTTTTTACTACAATTTTTACTTAATAAGTTAAAGTACATTATTATGCTATGGTTTAAGATTGGTGTGTTGGATGGTGGATACTATGTTTATATTATATTGTGTGCTCTGGGATTTTTGTGGTTGCTAATATTATGTTATGTTGTATGTTTAACTTGTTTGCATGCTCAATATTGAATTAAAACAAAACAATTATTTTAGACTAAAATTAATTTTATAATTTAAGTGAAAGAAAAAGTAAGTTGAATCTTCTAGATATTTTCTTGTTTTAATCTTGCTTACTTGTAGATTATGATTTTTAATTTAGCTACACAAATGTATTTTACAATCAATGAAAACTACTATTATGAAACTATAATGTACTGCCGTTTTTTGTTTCTATTTCTTACTTTCTATATTTGTAGAACTTACAAGTACAAGAATTTTTTAAAAAAACTTTTGTTTGGGTTTAAATTCCCCATCTTATAATAATTTATTTTTTAATTTTTTAATTAATTAAATAATAAAAGTTTGATTCAACATTATTTAATTAAATAATTTAATTTAATTTTTTATTAAATAACATTATCTAATTGAATAAATTAATTTAATTTAATAAAAGCGTTAAAAATTAATAATGATTAATTAAATAAATAATAAATTATTTAAAGAAATTATTTTAATTTGTTTATTAAATATTATTATCTAATATTAACTAGTATTAAATTATTTGAATATAGAAATTAAAAATTCTATTTAATAAAAGTTTTTACAATTAATTAAAAATTACTACATATCTTATAATAATTTATTTTTTAATTTTTAATTAATTAAATAATAAAATTTTGATTCAACATTATTTAATTAAATAATTTAATTTAATTTTTTATTAAATAACATTATCTAATTGAATAAATTAATTTAATTTAATAAAAGCGTTAAAAATTAATAATGATTAATTAAATAAATAATAAATTATTTAAAGAAATTATTTTAATTTGTTTATTAAATATTATTATCTAATATTAACTAGTATTAAATTATTTGAATATAGAAATTAAAAATTCTATTTAATAAAAGTTTTTACAATTAATTAAAAATTACTACATATCTTATAATAATTTATTTTTTAATTTTTAATTAATTAAATAATAAAATTTTGATTCAACATTATTTAATTAAATAATTTAATTTAATTTTTATTAAATAACATTGTTGACCCTGATTTGGTCAACGACACGGAGTCTAGAAAACGACAGGAAAATGATATAGAGCTTGAAAATAATCTAATGGAAAGATAAATAACACAGAGATTTATAGTGGTTCGGCCCCAGTGATTGGTAATGACCTACGTCCACTTGATACTATTATTAATATTGAGCTCCCAAGGTGTGATCAAAGAACTAGGGTTCCTGAGTTTCACGGACCTTAGAAGAAGAAAATAATACAACGATGGATAATAGTAATATAATTCTCCCAGAAAAAGATCGATCCCCTTCCTTGAGCTATCTCTTGTATATTTATAGGCTCAGGAAGAGTTACACGACTTAGGAAATAATATCTATCCTTAATGATCGGATCTGCAGGTCATAATAAAGAGATATTGTCGGATATCATCACAACTGTACAAATCTTTACATAAATAAACGAAATATACGACCAATCTGGTCGTATATGGAACTTGATCTCTTCGTGTAGAAATAATGCTGGTCGATAGGCGAGCCGTATCTCTGCTACGTGTCCGCCACATGTCGAAAATCCTTGCCACGTCATCAGCAGCTAATTTATGGATAAACATTTGCCCCCCAAGTTTATTTATTGCGACCAGCAATAAGTAAACTTAGGAAAATAACTTTTCGTATGCCCCATGAAATCTGTCATAGCTCTCGTGTGTTCTTGAAAATTGTGACCTAATCACGTCCAATCATGCCTTTTCAGTTTTCAAGAAACCATTCTGACGGCTGTTGCACTCCCCCATGCCTTGAAAAAGGTAACTCGTGATTACCTCTTTTCGGCACACCTCAGTTTCTATAAATAATCCCCACATTCTTCTTTTAACTCTTTACACACTATCTTTTTGCCAAGAACTCTCAAGAACTATATTCCAGAGCCCAGAACTTCAAAGTTTTCAGACGCTTTGCCGAGGATCTCTCGCCTGCAAACCCAAAGCTTCTCCTTTTCAGGATCTCCAATCTTCATTTAGGTCAATTTTCTTCGACGTTTAACCCTCTAAGATGCCATGCATACTGCTTCTGTGCTCTGAAACTTTTTGTGTTCTTGGGTAGAAATTTATGAAGATTTTGTATATACCGTTTGATGCTTGATAGGGTAGTGTACTTTTGCTCTATATAAGTTAGGAATCAGTTTGATAGTTAGGATCATGGGTTTAGGGCGTAAAATCGAAGTAAAAATTCGATTTTTAGGCTAGCTGAAAAACTGGGTTTTTCCCGCCCCTTTGGAGTTGAAAAAGCTTTTTTCAGAAAAACTTTTTACTTTCACTTTTTGATCCATTTTTCAAACTGCTCGCATAAAACTTAGTGTTTCGGTTAGAATGTTGCTGGTCGATAGACGTGAGCAACGTTATTCCAACTTTCAACATAAGCTCCCAGGCTGTGCGTCTTATCTCCTCCTTTGTTTATTTGAAGTTTATATGCAAGACCCGTGGGGAGGAGAAAGACCCATCGACGACGATCTGCTAGCTCAACTTCTCGAGGACGAAGAACAACCCTCGACATTGATACCCGATATTCCTTTTTCTCGTATTAATCCAAACACTTCCCCAGTCTTGACCCGAAACATGGCTTGCACCAAAACCAAGGCCCAGAAAAGAAAAAACCACGACACTTCCCATCAACCTACTACTACGGCTGATGCTCCCTCGACCAGTGATCGAGACGAAAATGCTCCAGATCCAAACATCCAAAGACATGCCTGCCCTCGACATGCTATTCAGCCGGATGTCGAGTGGCATGTAGTCTCTGAAAGTAGGGTGACGGTCAGAATGATTGCCAACTATTTAAGGAAATACAGTCTGCCAGGGGTGACCCTAGTCAAGCCCAACGCAGACCAAAGGGCTAATCTGCCTAGAGGCGCCTATAGCGCCTGGTCGCGGTTTCATATTGAGGCAGGGGCCACCTTGCCTCTTCACCCATTCTTTCAAGGGTGGTCAACTATTTTGGAGTTGCCCCCTTTCAAATAACCCCAAATTGATATAGGATGCTTGCTGCACTCTATATCCTATACAGCCAGAAAAAATGGCCTGTGCCATCGCCTCATGAGGTCAACTACCTGTTCGACCTCAAATCTAACCCCAACCATGAAGGCACGGGGTTCTTCCACCTTTGTCATAAGGAAACTGGACGCACTTTCCTGACTGGCATGACCCACATCTCAAACGTGGGGAGGTACTACCAAGAGTACTTCCTTAGGGCTCACCTGGTCGTGGACAACCTAGCTTTCACGCGAGGAGGTAAAACTTTCGTATCGCTGGCTGACTTCTTCACTTAGTGTTTTCCTCCATAATGTCTTAAACTTTTGTTGTCTTCCAGGCCCGTGGCTGCGACCAAACCCAACTCCGGTAATGGAGTCAAGATCGGCACTCTTAGCCAGCATGTCAGATGCTGAGAAGAGTGTCAAGAATCTAGTTACAGAGGCTAACCTTAGGTTGGCTAGCCTCTGGGCCCCTCAATCAGATACGAGGGGGCCTTCGGCAGGGAGTGCTCGCATCGAAGAGGAACTCGAGCAGCAACCTCAAGCGTCTCCTCCACAGAGGAGACCGACTGGGGTCACAATCAAGGAACCTGCTAGGACTCCTCGAGCAGAGAGGCCCTTGGCCCCCTTAGGGAAAGGAAAGCAGAAGGCCACCGAGCCTGCCGACATCTCTGACGACTCGTCAGAGGACAACAATATAGTAATTTCGCTTTTAAACAATTTTCCAATTCCCTGTCATCTATTCGATGGGGACAAAAATTTTAAATATGCTCCACACTTAGGGCCAGACATCTTCGTGTAAGACTAGTAGAGTCTGTAGTGTAGCGACCATTAATAATATCTCGGGTATTGGACTTTGCAATCCTTTTTTGTTTCTTTTTCTAATGTAATGTGTTTGGCTATTCATGCTATCTCATTGTTTGACTTTGTTCTTGTTTTTCAGACATGGACTCTTCCAACGTGTTCGACCTTTACAGCACCCCAGAGGCTGCTGCTGCCCCTCCAAGCAAGAAGAAAACTAGTAAGAGACATACTGGGGAGAGCAGCAAAGAGCCTCAGGCGAAGAAGGCCTAGAATACAAGCCCTTCGGAGGACGGGCCCTCTGCCGCTGTGACTCCTGTGACTCCGCCTTCCCCCCGTGAGCAGCAGACTCCATCTATTGCGGCCGGGTCGACTCCTTCTCTTGATGCCCCATCTGACCAACCTCAGCAGAAGGATCCTACCTCAACTGGGAACTTGATGGTTGGTCGCGCCTTTAAGCTGATCAAGGAAAGGGTCACCAAAATTGCGAAGCACAAACGCTGCCGAGAGGAAATAACGGCTACAGAGACGATGGGCATTGACCCAATTCTGAACCGAGCCCTGAATGAGTTCACTAGTGTAAGTTGTCTTCTTTTGTGAAATTAGGTCTTCGTTAGTTTACTGTTTTTCTAATTTTTGTTCTGAATGCAGGACATGCTAACCCTTACTGCCAGCCGCATTTGCCTGAGTGCTGTCACTGAGCAGGCCAAGACCTCGGATCAACGGCACAAGGACGAACTCAAAGCTGTTGAGGCCAGACGTACTAATCAGCTGGCGGCAGTGACTACGGAAAAGACCCGACTGGCTAAGGAGTTGGAGGAGAAGCTGAAGTCTCTGGAAAAAGCCCGAGTTGAGGGACCAATACAAGGAGTCCAACCGCTCTAACTATAAAGTGGCTAAGCAGCTCGAGCTAGACTTGAACGCGAGCAAGCAAGAAACCAGAGATTTGGAGGGTCGAGTTAAGGACTTGGAGAAGACCAACGCTGCCAACTTAGAGAGGTACAAAAATGCCACCCTGAGGTGTTTCTATGATTTCTGGAGGCACAATTAGGGTGCCACTTTTGACTATCTTCATGAGAACGCGAGGGAAGCTGAGCTGGCTCACTACGCGGCTCAGTTGGCTGAAGAAGAAGGATCAAGGGTCCCTGCTTCCCCCGAAATCTCACTGGCCGCCAGGATGGAGGGTGCAGACAATGAAGCTGTCGACCAGAACCTTCCCCAGGATCCTCCAGCTCCTCAAGCTCCTTAGTCTTTTCTTTTTATTTCTTTCTCTTTTAACTACACGACCCACGGGTCATGATGTAAAGATAATGATTTTTTGGTTTGCTACACGAGCAACTTTTACTTTCATTTTGAACAATTACATCCAAGCAGTTACTGCTTGCGGTGTAATAGGATCGCTTTGATATTACAATATATTTGCATATTATTATAACATCTAATTGTTCGCATGACCGAACTTAGCATAGCACTTTGTTTTGATTTAACACAAAATATCAAAATTTTGAAAAATACTCTAAGTGTCGTAGCATGCTTTCACTTATTTTACTCATGTGTTTACATAACTTTTAACGATATGCTTTGCTTACTTGTACCTTGTATGCTCCCCAAGTGATCGGGGAGCTTTAGGTCCTCGGTCACTTGCCTTGACTAGAACCTGCCCGAAAGTTACTGCTCATAGCAATGCGATTAGAATTAAAATACAGCAAAACAACACACGTAATGAGCAAATACTTGTAATAAATACAATAGTTGGCAAGAAATGACTGGCTGAGCACAGTCCCTTTTATTCTCGTAGTAAATGGACTAAACATGTCTTTACGAGTGATCACTAGGATCTTACAGAAAACTTGTAAAAAGTAAAATTTATACAAGCTAATTCTTTAAGAAGAATTGTTCATTGATAATACTTGCGCAGGTGTTCTCCATTCCAATATCGAGGAACGAGATCTCCGTTTAAGCGTGCAAGTTTATAAGTGCCTGGGTGAAGGACTTCATCAGTCTGGTAAGGCCCTTCCCAATTTGGCCCGAGTACTCCAACAGCTTGGTCGCGAGTGTTAAGAAAAACTCTTCGGAGCACAAGGTCTCCAACATTGAATTTTCTTTCTCGAACTTTGGAGTTGAAATACCAGGCGACCTTCTGCTGGTATGTAGCTACTCGGAGCTGGGCTTGTTCACGCTTTTCATCAATTGAGTCCAAGGATTCCATCAGTAGCTGGCTGTTAGAAACCTGGTCGTATGTTATTCTGCGGTGAGAGGGTGGATCCAACTCAACACGCAACATGGCCTCATACCCGTATGCCAAGGAAAACGGGGTATGACCTGTTGCTATTCGGTGGGAAGTTTTATACGACCAGAGGACTTCAAGTAGCTATTCTGGCCATGCCCCTTTAGCTTCTTCAAGTCTTTTCTTCAGTGTATCCTTCAGCGTTTTGTTAACTGCCTCGACTTGCCCGTTTGCCTGGGGATGAGCGACTGAAGAAAAACTTTTGATAATGTCATGACATTTGTAGAAATCTGTGAATAGATCACTGTTGAACTGGGTGTCGTTGTCCAAGACTATCTTCTTTGGCAATCCATAGCGACAGATGATGTTTTAGACTACGAAGTCAAGTACTTTCTTCGTCATTATGGTCGCGAGTGGCTCGGCTTCGGCCCATTTGGTGAAGTAGTCGACGGCAACCACTGCGTACTTTACACCACCTTTCCCCGTAGGCAAAGATCTGATTAGATCTATTCCCCAAACCGCAAAGGGCCATGGACTCTGCATATGCTTTAACTCATTGAGAGCTGCTCGCGGGATCTTAGAAAACCTTTGACACTTGTCACATTTTCGCACGAACTCCATGGAGTCTTCATTCATTGTTGGCCAGAAATATCCCCGCCTTAGGATCTTTTTCGACAGGCTTTGCCCCCCAGCGTGGTCCCCGCAAAAACCTTCGTGTACCTCCTTCATCAACTCTTTGGCTTTCTCCTTTGTAATACACCTGAGAAGTGGCAGTGAGTATCCCCTTCGGTATAGGATTCCATCGACCAGGATATACCTAGCATCTTGCTGCTGAAGGGTCCTAGCTTTGTTTCTGTCTGCTGGTAGCACGCCGCTTGATATATACTCTACATATGGTGCCATCCATGTATCCTTCATCTGGATGACTAAAGTGGTTTCCGTTGCTTGGATGCTAGGTGCGGATAGTCGCTCGACTGGCACAATATTCAGAGTATCAGCATCTTTTTCACTTGCCAACTTTGCCAAAGCATCCGCATTGGAATTCTGATCACGAGGCACTTGCTGGAGAGTGTAACTGTCGAAATGGGCTAACAGATCCTTTGCCTTGTTTAGATAGGCAACCATCTTAAATCCTCGCGCTTGATACTCTCCCAAGATTTGATTCACGACTAGCTGAGAATCACTATAAATATCAAGCGCTTTTATGTTCATATCTTGGCTAACCGCAGTCTAGCGAGCAGTGCTTCATATTCAGCCTCATCGTTAGAGGTAATGAAGTCAAATATTATTGCACAGTGAAATCGATGCCCTTCCGGCGTTATCAATATCAATCCTGCTCCTGCGTGGGATTCGTTAGATGATCCATCGGTGAACAATTTCCACAAGGGTTCTTGGATTTGACATATAGGCTCGCTAGGCTCCTCGATCTGCTCGCCACCTGCGGGCTCTGTGAACTCGGGGATGAAGTCAGCTAAGGCTTGTCCCTTTATCGCTGCTCGCGGCAGGTAAGATATGTCGAACTGCCCGAGCTCGACTGCCCACTTTAGTAATCTTCCAGCTGCCTCTGGCTTTTGCAGAACTTGCCGAAGAGGCTGGTCGGTCAATACCGTAATTGGATGGGCTTGGAAGTAAGGCCGCAGCTTCCTAGAGGCCAATACTAAGCAGTAGGCTAACCTTTCAATGGGGGAATATCTCAATTCTGCTCTGATCAGCCTTTTGCTTACGTAATAGACAGCCTTCTGCACACCTTCTTCTTCTCTCACTAGAACAGCACCAGCAGCGTAATCCGTGATTGCCAGGTAGATGAATAAAGTCTCTTTATCGACCGGCTTCGACAGAATGGGTGGCTGCGCCATATGCGCTTTTAGTGCTTGAAAGGCCTGCTCGCACTCATCTATCCATTCAAATTTCTTGTTGCCTCTAAGTAGATTGAAAAATAGGACGCACTTGTCCGTGGATTTTGAAATAAATCTACTAAGAGTGGAAATTCTCCCAGTTAGACTTTGGACATCCTTAATCTTCACTGGCAACTTCATCTCGATCAGGGATTTTATCTTCTCAGAATTAGCTTCAATTCCTCTTGAGTTAACTATGAATCCCAAGAACTTCCCTGATCCAACTCCGAAGGAACATTTAAGGGGATTCAGCTTCATCCTATATTTATTAAGGACGTTGAAGCATTCATGCAAATCCCTTACATATCCTTCTGCCTTCTTTGACTTAACCAGCATGTCATCGATGTAAACCTCCATGTTTGCCCCGATCAGCTCCTTAAACATGTGGTTGTCGAGTCTCTGGTAAGTCGCACCAGCGTTTTTCAAACCAAAAGGCATCACCTTGTAACAGTAGAGCCCTGTATCGGATCGAAATTTAGTGTGATCCTCATCAGGGGGATGCATACTAATCTGATTATACCCAGAGTATGCATCCATGAATGAGAGGATCTTGTTTACTGCAGTGGCATCGACCAGCTGGTCGATCCTCGGGAGTGGGAAACAGTCTTTGGGGCAGGCTTTATTGAGGTATGTAAAATCTACGCACGTACGCCACTTTCCATTCGGCTTGGGCACGAGTACGGGATTGGAGACCCACGATGGATAAAACGCCATCCTGATGAACCTATTCCCCTTCAGCTTCTCGACTTCTTCCTTCAAAGCTTTCGATCAGTCTTTGTTGAGCCACCTTCTTTTCTTCTGCACAGGTGGAAAGCTTTTGTCAATGTTCACGACTTGACTGATGACTGCAGGATCTATCTCAACCATGTCTTTATGCGACCAGGCAAAAACATCTTGGTTCCTCTTTAAGAACTCCACCAGTGCTTGTTTTGTTGTTGTCTCTAAATTTTTATCGACTTTCACAACTCTGGTCGGATTTCCCTCATCGAGTTGGACTTCTTCAAGGTCCTCGATGGGGCCTACTTCTTCTTTGAAATCCCCAAAGTGAGGATCTAAGTCTCTATCCTCACTTTGGGCAACACCCTATTTGGTGAGATTATCACCTGAGCGGTCTTGAACATCAGATGCCATTTGCAACTCTTTTCCGGCGACATCTCTCGATACACCCATTTTTTCCTTGGTGATCGAGGCGTTGTAGCATTCTCTCGCCTCTCGCTGGTTTCCCAGCACGCATCCTACTCCTGTGTTTGTTGGGAATTTCATGGCGAGGTGCCATACAAAAGTGACAGCTCGAAGGTCAACCAGAATTGGTCTCCCTATCACAGCATTATACGCCGAAGGACAATCAACCACTATAAAAGTAGTGAGTAATGTCCTGTTAGCAGGCACAGTACCTGCTGTGATTGGGAGTCTAATCAACCCTACTGGGGCGAACCCTTCTCCGGTAAAACCATAAATGGTTTGGTTGCATGGCTCTAGGTCCTTGATGGACAATTTCATCCTTTCCAGCGAGGACTTATATAGGATGTTGACCGAACTTCTTGTATCGACCAACACCCTCTTCACCATTATATTTGCGATTTGGACATCCACGACCAGCAGATCGTAGTGTAGGAATCGCACATGCTGGGTATCGTCATCAGAGAAGGTGATCGATTCGTCCTCTGTTCGAGCTTTTTTGGGTGCACGATCCTCAACACTCATCATCTCGATGTCCTGGTCGTGGCGTAGGGTTCAAGCGTATCGTTCCCTCGCTTTTCCACTATCTCCTCCAAGATGCGGGCCTCTGCAGATGGTAAGTAGGGTACTTGCCACGGGAGCTGGTTGTAAAGGTGGCGAGCGCTGGCGTGCAGGCACCAACTTGTTGCCACCTTGAGCCTCTCGCTGAGAACCTCCCGCGGCTCGTACATATCTTTTTAAGTGTCCCTGTCTTATCAGGAACTCAATCTCGTCCTTCAGCTGGTTACACTCATTGGTGTTGTGCCCATAGTCGTTATGGTAGCGACAGAACTTTGTTGAATCTCTCTTGGAGATATCTTTTCTTATAGGTGCTGGTCGCCTGGAAAACCTCAGCTCGAATTTCGACAAGGGCGGTGTAATTGGTGAATTTCTGTTCATACGGATTATTTTTGGGGCACTTATTCTTGGAGGTCGAGGGTTCGCCATTCGCCCGTTTTCCACCATTTTTAGCGTTGCCATTCCCATTGCCATTGGGCTTAGACCCGTTGACGGCTTTGGCAAGTTCTTCTTTGGGCCCCTTGTCCTTTGCTAGCGATTTGCCTTTGTTGGCAATCACGTCCTCGAGCTTGATGTACCGATCAACTCCATCTAAAAACTCCTGGGTAGTGTTAACCCCATGCTTCCTGAGGCTACTCCAGAGAGGAGAATGGAGCCTAACCCCAGTGGTTAGGGCCATCATCTTGCCTTCATCGCCCACAGTCTTGGCTCCTGCTGCGGCTCGCATGAAGCGCTGAACATACTCCTTCAAAGGCTCCCCTTCTTTCTGGCGTATCTCGACCAGGTGGTTTGCCTCGGTGGGGTGCACTCGACCCGCATAGAACTGTCTGTAAAACTCCTTCACGAACATTTCCCAGGATACTATACTTGCAAGAGGGAACTTAAAGAACCACTCCTGAGCGAAATCAGAAAGGGTCGCTGGGAAGATCCTGCAGCGAGCGTCTTCAGAGACTTTCTGAATGTCCATCTGTATCTCAAATTTGTTTACATGAGATACTGGGTCTCTGTACCCGTCAAAGTTTAGCAGGGTCGACATCTTGAACTTGCTGGGGGTTTCTGCCACATCAATCCTTTGTACGAAAGGGGTGCCTCTCCTCCGATCGTACTCGATATGCGATGTCCGCTCCCCGACCAGCTGCTGTACAGCTTGGTTCAGGGCATCGATTTGAGCCTGAACATCTTCAGGAATTGCTGGGGCCTCTAGCGCTGGAGGGATGTATTCATCGTGCCTTTCTCGGCGGTCATTGAGTACATCCCTCAGGTCATCGTCTCTTCGCCGCTGCTTGCTAGCTCTGAGCCGGCTAAAGACGTTGTTTTGTCTGGGCTGCCCCCCAGCATTATGTCCTGCTTGTCGGTCTTCTCTAGGTGGGGGGCTTCTGCCTCCACCTCTCTCCTTGTTTCTCCGACCAGCATTCCCTCTGCCTGAGTCGGCCTCATTGTAGTCGTGGCCATCTCTGAACCTTGACTGGCTATGGTGGGACCGACTGTTTCCTCGGTTGCCTCCTTGGGTTAGAACTTCCCGAGCATTAGGGGGAGGCCTGCGCTGGTCAGTGGGTCCCCGTGCATTGTCATGCCGTGGAGGGCCCCTGACCGTAGAGCCTGTCTCTGAGTTCCTTCTGTTGGCAGAAGGACGCTGCCCCCTGCTCGATGGGTGCGGCTCTTCACCCCTTGGGTCTAGGGCTGTAGGGCTGTTGCCCGGCCCTATTTTGCCTTGGGCGCAGGGGATTTCCTCGACCAGCTTGGGACGGAGGCTGCATCTCAGGGTCCCTAGGTGGGACATCATCCTGAGGCATCGGCGGCTGCTCCGGCCTTTGAGGGCTTGTTGGCTGGAGCAGAGGGCTAGGATTAGGACCTCTTTGAGGTGGCCCACTTGGGGGTTTATCAGGCTGTAAGGCAGGTGCAGCCTGATTCCTAGCCAATTGGAGGGCTGCTTCAAGGGCTGCCATGGCGTCCCTCTGACGACGGTCCATCTCCGCCTGTCTCTCGCTCAGCTCTTGGCGCTGGCGCTCTATCTCCCTATGTCGTGACGCCATTATCTCGACGACACTCTCTTGATTGGCCCTCAGAGCGGCCAATTCATCTTGCAACACCCCTAGTATTGTCTTTAGGGCCTCAGAGTCCACTTCCTCCTCATCGAACTCCAAATGAGGTTCGTCTTTAGCCATATTTGGGGGAGGAGGCTAGGATGGTGCAGCAGCAGCTTGTCCAGTTTTCTTGGTAGTCTTTGCCATTAGATTTTCTTGGATTCAAGGCTCTCAATGAAAGCACCAGAATGTTGACCCTGATTTTGGTCAACAACACGGAGTCTAGAAAACGACAGGAAAATGATATAGAGCTTGAAAATAATCTAATGGAAAGATAAAGAACACAGAGATTTATAGTGGTTCGACCCCAGTGATTAGTAATGACCTACGTCCACTTGATACTATTATTAATATTGAGCTCCCAAGGTGTGATCAAAGAACTAGGGTTCCTGAGTTTCACGGACCTTAGAAGAAGAAAATAATACAACGATGGATAATAGTAATATAATTCTCCCAGAAAAAGATCGATCCCCTTCCTTGAGCTATCTCTTGTATATTTATAGGCTCAGGAAGAGTTACATGAATTAGGAGATAATATATATCCTTAATGACCAGATCTGCAGGTCATAATGAAGAGATATTCTCGGATATCATCACAACTGTACAGATCTTTACATAAATCAATGAAATATTCGACCAATCTGGTCGTATATAGAACTTGATCTCTTCATGTAGAAATAATGTTGGTCAATAGGCGAGCCGTATCTCTGCTACGTGTCTGCCACATGTCGAAAATCCTTGCCACGTCATCAGCAGCTGATTTATGGATAAACAAACATTATCTAATTGAATAATTTAATTTAATTTAATAAAAGTGTTAAAAATTAATAATGATTAATTAAATAAATAATAAATTATTTTAAGAAATTATTATAATTTGTTTATTAAATATTATTATCAAATATTAACTAGTATTAAATTATTTGAATATAGAAATTGAAAATTTTATTTAATAAAAGTTTTTACAATTAATAATGATTAATTAAAATTACTACATATCTTATAATAATTTATTTATTTTTGTCCCGGTATGCTTGTGATTGATGGTTGTTGACTACAACCATCAATTATAGGGATATCAGCACAGAAATGATAACTTTAAAATATTAATAATAAAATAATGAATGAATTTTTTTTAATTTGAATAACATTATCTAATAAAACATCATAAAATAACATAAGATATTATAGTATTGCATAAGATTTCAAAAATGATAACAATTTTTTTTTGTTATCCATTCCTATCCACATTACTAAAACTCAGAGACTCTTTTAACACTTTAGATGGCGATTGACAAGACTTGGACAACATTGAGAAATCGTGCTTGTCAAGAATATTGGAATGGTCTACAATCTTTTTTGACGATGGCCTCGGAACATAAGGATTCTGATGGAAGAATTAGGTATCCGTGTGTCAAATGCATAAATAATAAGCTTGAAATTTTACCTGTTGTCAAAGCACATGTATTCGATAGGGGATTTTATCAAGGTTATGAGAGGTGGATTTATCATGGGGAAGCAGAACTAGATGTTGTTGATGAGGTAGTTGATGATGATGAAGTTATCGAGATGATTCCCATAGTGGAGGACTTCCTCTTACCGACAACTGAGCAAGTAGACAATAATTACGGCGCAAGTCAGTATTACGATGAGTTATTTGAGGAGATTGAAGCTGAGTTGTATCCTGGATGTGATTAGATTTCTTCCCTTCACTTCTTAGCTAAGCTATTACATTTGAAAGTTAGAGGGAAGATTCCTAACAACATATTCGATGAATTATTGAAGTTGTTAAAGCTTTCCTTTCCGAAGGAAAATAAATTCCATCGACGTACTACGAGGCTAAAAAGAGATTGAAGAAATTAGGGTTAGGATACGATTCGATTCATGTGTGCCAATATGATTGCTGTTTATTTTACAAAGAGCATGCAAACAAAGAGGAATGTCCAGTTTGCGGAACTAGTTGATGGGTTACTTTTGAAAAAACTAAAGGAAAAAGTGCCGCATAAGGTGATGCGTTACTTTCCATTGACACCCCCGTTGAAAAGACTATACAACTCAAGGCTTACAGCAAAGGACATGCTATGGCACCACACTGGGAAATCAAAAGATGATGGAGTGATGCAACACCCGGTGGATGAGACGGCGTGGAAGAACTTTGACGTCAATCATCCTGCTTTTGCAAGTGATCCTAGGAATGTTCGTTTAGGCTTAGCTGCTGATGGATTTAATCCATTTGGCAACATGAACCTAGCATACAGCATGTGGCCTGTGCTGTTGGCAAACTATAATCTTCCACCTTAGTTATGTATGAAAGACAATAATTTGATGCTGACCATCCTTATTCCTGGTCCAAAATCATCGGGTAAGGACATAGATGTATTTCTAAGACCATTGGTGGATGAGTTGAAGGATTTGTGGGCTAACGGAGTTGTTACGAGAGATAGTACAACCAACACTATGTTCAAGCTGCGCGCAACTCTTTTATGGACAGTCAATGATTTTCCAGCTCAAAGTAGTTTGTCTAGATGGAGTGGTCAGGGATACAAAGCTTGTCCCACATGTAATGAAGACACATCTTCCATTTGAGTGATCGGTAAGACATCTTATGTTGGTCACAGAAGATTCTTGCCCATTACACATCGAATGAGAAGGGACACTGAGTTCGACGGCCAAATTGAGAGAAGACGTCCTCCGAGACGATTTACTTGCGAGGAAATAATAGAACAAGTGAACAACCTTCCACCCCAAGTTCCTGGAAAACACTTCCAGTTTGGAGGTGTGAAATGTAGAAGAGTTGCGGAAGACAGAAATTGGAGGAAAAAAAATCATCTTCTACGAGCTTGATTATTGGTGTACAAACATTTTAAAACATAACATTGATGTCATGCATGTCGAAAAAAATGTGTGTGATAGTCTCCTCGGCACAATCTTGGACAATGACAAGTCTAAGGACACCACTAATGCAATATATGATTTGAAGAAGATGGGAGTAAAGGAATCATTGTGGATTTATGAAGATGAGAATGGAAAGTTGATGAAGCCGCATGCTTCTTACGTGTTAACTCCTGCTCAGAGACAACAATTTTGTCAATTTATTAAAGAAGTGAAATTTCCAGATGGATTTTGTTCAAATTTGAAGAAAAAAGTAATCAAGAATGAAACAAATATCATTGGGTTGAAATCCCACGACTGTCATGTTATAATGCAACGATTACTGTCAGTGGGTGTTCGCAAGTTTCTCCCAAAAGATATATCGACCACCATTTCTGAATTGTGTAATTTTTTCAGGCAAGTATGTTCGAGGACTATAAATGTTACAAATTCGGAGGAAGAAAAAAAAGACCTTGTTCTGATATTGTGCAAGATGGAGTTGATTTTTCCTCCTGCTTTTTTTGATATAATGATTCACTTTGTCTTACATCTGCCTGAAGAAGCGATTTTGGGTGGACCGATATTCATGAGGTGGATGTATCCTTTTGAAAGGTACATGAAAAAATTGAAGAACTACGTGGGAAATAAAGCTCGTCTTGAAGGGTCGATAGCTGAAGGCTATGTTGCTGATGAGGGTTTGACATTTTGTTCGATGTATTTCAAAGGGGTTGAAACAAAATTTAACTATCTTGATCGCAATGAAGATGAGGTGTATGTCCCACGACACCTTACTGTGTTTCAATCTCAATGTCGTCCCCTGACAAAGGGAACACTCAAGCCTCTCGACCTTGCGACTCGTGAAATGGCTGAATGGTTCATACTTGACAATCCTCCTGAAATTCAGGATTACTTAGAGTAAGTTTATTCCCTTTAAAGTGAAATTTATGTTCATTCCAAATTGTTTTATCTAATATAGTCAAAGCATTCAAATTTACAGCGATCACCTAGTAGAGATCAAACTGAAATACCCAGATGGTGATCATAATTTTTTACACAAGAAATTTTTTTGCCAGTGGTTTCATAAGAAGGTAAAATTGAGATTATTTTTAAACCTTTATTGTTGTTATGATATTTTGATCATTCTAATATAGGTTTATTAATTTATTTAGATATATGACTTGCACAAACTTTGATCTTTAGAGAATGGTGATGAGTTGCTAGCTTTAGCATCTGGGTCAGATCACTTGGCAACCTACTACAAAGGTTGTATAGTTAACGGTGTTCGATTTATCGCTTACGACCGAGATCAAAAGTGCACCACACAGAATAGTGGAGTGTCTGTTGTGGGAACTGAAGGTTTTAACTATTATGGCACGCTTCAAGAAGTACTGGTGTTATCTTTCACTGGTGCATATTCAGTTGCATTGTTTAGGTGCGAATGGTTTAGCACTGATCCAAGCAAGAAGAAAACAATCACTGAAAATAATATCACCAGTATAAACATCAGTAGCGAATGGTACAAAGATGAGCCTTATATACTTGCTAGCCAAGCTAAGCAAGTATTCTATCTCGATGATCTACTTAGAGGTCGACACTAGGAAATTGTTGAGGATGTCAATCATCGTCAAATTTGGGACATCGAGGACGATGAAGCTGATGCAGATGTTGATGTTGTACATGACAGAAGCTCATCAAATTTTGTGTTGACCGTGGATCTCGGTCACTTGGTTATGGAATCTCGTGAACCTGCAACATATATTGGCACTATACAAAATTCACCTGCTGATCAATTGGATGATAATTTCATAAATGACGACTTAGGAAAAGAAGAAGTCGATGAAGAAGATGAATTGCTAGTTGATATTTGTGAAGATGATGTTAATCATGTGTCTCCGATTGATGTTAATTTAATTAATGATGAAAGTGATAGTGATTATTCTACATAGTTTTTATATTTTTTTAATAAAGACAATCGTTTAAAATATAATATATGGGACTTGTAATCATTTTGTTCATTTCCATTGGTGATATTTGATACTAACTAATAATTTTTGTTCCTAAGTACAATGTCAGCGGATACAGCCACCTCTCACGGCGGAGATGGTGGTGGTCTAGACCCGCTAGATCCTAGTAGAGTACCCTCTTCTTGTGAGTCAGGTTAATAATAATTTTCAAATTTTGTTCATAGCTTGAAAGACAATCTCAAATAATGTTTAATATATATTAATATTTCAAATTTTGGTTATTGTTGAAAATATGGATAGCTGAAGTGCCGAGAATAAAGGTTCGTGGCATGCCTAATAACATATCACTTGAAATTCGAAGGCGGAATGTCGGGAAACCACTAGATCTTCAGCTTGATACTAGGACAGACAAAGTGGTTGGCTTGGAGGACCAAGCTTTTGTCCGCGAGATAGGCCTCCAAGTCACCTTGTTGTTGCCAGGACATTACTTGGATTTTGCTGATGTACCTCAACAATTTAAGGAACAAGTCGTACAAAAGATGAAGGTAAAAATTTAGAACAAGTCTTGTGGTATAAATTTTTTATTAAAATCATTTACAAACTAAACTAACGTGTTATTTCTTAATGTAGCATTTTTATAATGTTGATGGTCATCCAGAACCCGAGAGAGTTATGAAAACTATCTACATAGAGATGCGCAAAAGATATTCTGAGAGAAAGAACATCAGACATACTCACTTCAAAAAATATTACTCTAAGACGGAATATTTGGAGAGTGTTCTCATTGCCCCACCTGACCATTGCACCAAGGAGAGTTGGAAAGATATTGTTCAGTTGTTTTTTAGCCCAAAATTTATTGCGCGATCCAACCAAAACAAGAAAAACAGAAAAGAAATGAAGTATACATCGATGCAAGGCACAAAATCGATGGCAGCTAAGCGTCACCAATTTGTAAGTAAAAATATTAATTTAATTTAACAAAATTTTACATTTTAACTTCCTATCTCTACATTTGTATAGGTGAACCCTGATGAGCATGTTATTGATACTTGGAAAGATAGCCATTTGAGAAAATCGACAAAAGTTTTTGTCAACGACGCAGCTCGAGAAACTTTTGTAAGTTTAACCTTTTGTGTTATTATTTTCATTAAACTATGTTATTGTTGTGTTTCTAACACTTTTTATGAACAGGAAAAATGACGGAAGAGCTTGAGAGGGCGCGACTTCAAAGCCAGTCTCAAGGACTGACGGAGGGATCTGAAACTGGATCTGCTGCTAATTCCTCGTCGATCGATCAATACGAGATTATGAGTAAAGTACTTGGGGAGAGGTCTGACTTTCAAAGAAGAGTAGGTTACAGCAAAGGCAAAGGGGAAAAATCAGCTTCCAGCTCCACAAGTCAAATTCAGTCTGTAACGCCTTGGATAGCCAAGACCGTTACACTGTGTGTTTATAAAAGTGCTAGACTTGCTAATCAAGTTATTTAATTAAGAACGTGTTACTGAAACTATAAAGGTAATAGGGTTAAAATGTTTTAGTCTTAAAAGTCACATTTTCCATAAAGAAAAATTTCTTGTTTACACGGGATCCCAAAAATATTAAGATTGAAACCGTTTACAAAAGATTCAAGGACTAAATACATTATTAGCCATATTAAGGCAAAATAGACAAATAGGCAATCTCTGTCCTGATCCACTCCTCGGCCATGGCGACTGAACAGCTGGCTATGTACATTCAACCCCGCAGCTCTCCATCTCAGGATTGGTCCAACTTGCCTTTGCCTTTACCTGCACCACGTAGCACCCGTGAGCCAAGGCCCAGCAAGAAAACACAACAACAGAGCATAAGCAATCAACAGACAAATCAATATCTCATGTTGCATCACATTCTTAATCATATCAACACTCAGAATAGTCAAGTATTCAACATACTAAACATATCAATTCATATCATACACCTAATCACATATGATAACTAGGGTTAGCGCCCTCAGGCCGCACCCTCCGTTATCCCACTGACTCCGGCCCGCTTAAACCAAGCTCAGTGAATATTAAGCTGTCCTCGGCTACCAGTGGCCAAGCCGCGCCCTGTGCGCAAATATTGTGTACGGCACCCTTAGGTTGCTATCGCATGTCCCATGGCATAATACCATCATTGACATAATACAAATATCGGGAGAACTTAGTCCCATCATAAACATATAACCGGGTGCAGTTTTCTTACCTTTCGATTCGCTAGCTTTGATCACTTGACTCCTTGAGCACGATCCCTCTCGAGCCCTAGCGCTCACCTAATCACGACCATAGGTCAAAGTCATCACCAAACCTCAAATCCAAAACCTAGCCTCGGGACCAATCCCGAGCCCCCCAGGAAGTCCTAGTTCCACCAAACAAGGTGGTGGAATCAAACCCCGAACCCTTGGTCAAAAACCCTTGAAAATAACCCTAAAATCCCTTTCTGGAAACAGGGCAGCGCTACAACGCTCTTAGGAGGGCGCTGCAGCGCTACAAATAGAACCAAAATCCCCCAGGAAGCATGGCCTAGCGCTACAGCGCCCAAAGGCTAGCGCTGTAGCGCTAGTCACAAACAGGCAATACCTCAATTTCCCTTCCTGCAATTTCCTCGAACCAAAACTTCTCCAAACCTTCACCAAACTCAAAAACAAGCTTATTAACACACTTCACTCATCCCAAGCATCCCAAATACTCAAAACCCAAGCACATGCATCCCTAATCTCAACATTCACCATAGCCACTTCTAGACTTCAAAACTCAGCAGAAACCAGTCAAAACATAAAAGTTAAAAGCTCAGAATTATACCTTTGATGGGAATTCAACCTCAAGTTGCCTCTAGACCTCCTTTGCTTGCTCTTCATCAATCCTTGGCTCCATCTTCCCTAGAATTCCCCATCAACACAGCTTAGGTACCTTAGTTAAAAACCAAAACCAGAACTGAAGAAACTACAACGTCTTACCTCAAGTAAATGGCCTATCCTTGCTAAAACCTTGCCAAATCTTCAAGCCTAGCTCAGGATTTCTGTTGCTCAGCCTAACCCAACTCCCCTCTGAGTTTTGCTCCAAGAAAACACCCAGAAATGATGAAGGAGATCACCAACTGACTCCTAAGAAAACAACTCTGTTTTCTCCCTTTTCTTTTTCTTCTTTCTCCTTCTTTTCTTTCTTTCCACATCCTTCTACCCTTTTTCTACAATTCCCACTAAGTATAAAGCCTTAACTTATTTATCTCTGAGAAACCAATTGACCAAGATGCCCTCCCTATTAATTCCAAACCCTTTAATCCACTTAGGGACATTTTAGTCATTTTACCCAATTCCTGCTAATTCCTCGAGTGTCTCTAATATTTTCCACTTACCTCCCGATACCTAATAAATCACCAATTATATTCCTCGATGTCAAAAATAGACTCCAATATACTCACTAAATTCCCATTTATACCCCCAGGCTCACCCTGAGCCGGGTATAAATCCCCGCCATGACTTTTTCGCTAATCTGCTCACTAGGATCGTCTCGAGTCACAGATCATAGATATATCCACATAATAATGTGGTATCAGCAATTATCACATATATCAATACAGTTATGCCCATAATGGCCAAAATTATGATTATGCCCTTCTAACCTAATCAGGGCCTACATGCATACTAATACACATAGTCATGCATCTCGAATATTCAAATAGTCATATAACATGCTTTAAATCATAATCATGCATTTTACTCATTAAAGTCACACATAATTCTCATTATGCTCTCCAAGCACACTAATCAAGGCCCTTAAGCCTCATTAGCAAATTTGGGTCGTTACACAGTCACAGGCCCAACCTGCTCATACGCCTCAGGAAGACATGGCTACTATGACAGAAATGATGAAGTCAATGCGTGAAGAGATCTGGATGTTGAAATCTCAACAAGGTCCATATGGTAATCCTCAGCATACCAGTACAGAAACTGAGTCGCGGTTTGAAAGTCTTCTGCAACGATATTTACCATCACAACCTGAAGGTGGTATATCTTCTCAAAGTCCACCTCCTTGGTCGATGCCACAACAACAACAACATTTTCATCTACCTCAACAGAATTATCCAAACATGTATGGACGCTCCTCCTAGTCCCCTCCTTTTTATTACCACGACGTCCCTGCAGGATCTCAGACGTCACATCCAAGGTGTCATGACTTTGGGGATTCATCGCAGTAGCAGAGGTATGGTCAGTTTGAGAGTTTATTGCATCAGTCTCCCTCGGCGCGACCACATACTCGACAATTTGGATCATCTTCGCAGCAGCACTCTCCACAAGCACCACAGTTTGCTTCACCACCATTGCCGCACCCTAATATTGGTGATCAAGATATTGACATTAATTAATATTTTACATCTGGTTGGCCCGATCAAAACAATAATAATTAGATTACGTTGTTTAATTATATTAAGACAATTGAAATTTTATTATGTTTATTTTATAATTAGTTCATATGTAATTAAAATGAGACAATTGATATTTTTATTATGCTAATTTTATGATTAATTATAATGCTATTTTTGTTTGTTGAATATTAATTGTGTTATTAATTTTTATTTATGTTAAATATTATTATTTTTAAATAAGTATTATATGTATATTTATTATGAAATAAAATAAAATTAATTATTATATTTTAATATTAGTATTTTATTACCGGCAGATTAATAGAGGCGGAACCCGCTGGTATCAAATGAGTCAAACGAGGTTGACTGTGTTATTTTATATCGGCGGAGTCCTGCCTCTATTAATCTGCCGGTATTAATATAATACCGGCGGGTGTGTTAGTCGGCCGGTAATTCTGGTAATACCGACCGATTAATATCGGCAGACTGTCGCCGGTAATATACATTACCAGCGGATACACCAATTATTACAGGCGGAATCCTCCGCCGGTAATACTACATTTTTTTGTAGTGTAGATTAAAAAATTACTTTTTGTAACACTTATTTAATCAATCAAACATTATATTAAAATATAGAGTAAATGACGGCTAAAATACTCAATGTTTTCAAAATATTGCACTTTTATACACAATTTTTTTTTTGCGGTAAATATACTCAATGTCTTTGAAATGTTACAGTTTTATACCCAAACTTTCTTTTGGCTGTAAATATATCTAATGTTTTTAAAATGTTGTACTTTTATACTTATTGTTTAAATATATTTTGAGAAATAATAAGAAATTGAAGGAAAAATACAGGATTTTAGTTATTTTTAAAATTTTAAATTATTTTCACTTTCAAAATAATAAAAAAATTAAGATTAGTAAAATTAATCAAAATAATTAATCTTATATTTTTCCTTTACTTTTTTTATAAAAAAAATTATTTTAAATTAATGAAAATATATAAGTTTTTAATTATTTTAAATCATTTTTATTAATTTTAATAAAATATTTATTAATGTTTAATTTAAAATAGTTATTTTGAGAAAGAATAAAAAAGAGAAAATAATTTAAAATTTAAAAAAAAATTAAAATATTATATTTTTCCTCCACTTTCTCATTATTTATCAAAATAATAAAAAAAAATAGCTCTAAATGTGCAACATTTTAAAAACAGTAAGTGTATTTACCGCCAAAAAAAAGTTTGGGTATAAAAGTACAATATTCTGAAGACATTTAGTATATTTATCGCAAAAAAAAGATTGGGTATAAAAGTGCAACTTTTTGAAAACATTGGGTATTTTAGCCGTCATTTACTCTAAAATATAATATTCCTCAACTTGATTAAATAATTACTCTCTGTAGAAACCTTTGCATTGGTGTATTAAGTAAAATGTCTTTCGATTTGAATTTTACCTTAGGGTAATTATCACAAAGTTTGTTGAAATTTTTGTTGCTGAAGCATTGAACCACTATCCCTTGATAACAAACCGGTGATTACACACACCATTGCTCTGTTCACTTGAGACTTCAATGTCTCGCTTTTGCACCATTAATGCCCATATGAACATTCCATTCATAGATTTTTCTTGAGAATGACTCTCAATTCTCATGAGGGGCGACACCACTCCTAGGTCTATATAGGTAGAACTCTTACAATATTTTGTTACCCTAGAATACTTGTCTTTTCAAGACTGAATTCTATTAAAGTACCTTTCAGTTTTAACCCTCATTTTGGTAACACTCTAGTACTCATATCTCAGATGGGACACAATTTCGAGTAATACTATTATTTACTTGATTGACTTGTTATTACCTATTGAACTTAATACTAGTTTTGTTACTAGTATTAAGATAGGTTATCATCAACCGTGAAAATCTTTAGCGAGTCTAAGTCTCATCCCTTGAGATGTAGAAATGATTCCATTTGGGTCATTTCTTTTCTCATGTATGCATACTTAATCATTCTCTCATTTTTTTATTCAAACCTTGTTGCTAGCTATAGTTTGATTAAAATTGTTACACCATTAAAATAATGAGTTTGACCATAACCAACACCCCCACTATTTTATACTTCAATATCCAAGATAAACATCTTTCTTGAATATTAATTCTATAAACCTCTTTGTTTCTATGATTCCCTATGTGTTTTAAATTGATTCCTTCTTGAGTCAAATATTTTACAAACAACAACTTTAGACATCAAGCATGTCTAGATTTATTAATTATATACACATATAACTTAGGTAATTTAGAATGTGTAATTCTAAATCATCTATTTGATAGGATGACCAAATTAATCAATTTTTATCAACACAATAAATTGATTAACTTTGGAGCATCACTCCCACATTTTTCACATAAAGTGAAAATGTCACTTTTGAATAGAAATATCTTTATTTCTATCAAGTACTTTATGCTCAAAGATAAATCTAGACTTATAATTCCCAAAGTTCATCATGAGTCATTTAAGCCACATGATAAATTCTCAATAGATCAAGATCAACAAAACCTCAATGTTTGTTTATTTTGATTTATTTACTTGCTAAAGCAAGACACACTTCTTTGAAAGTTACATTCACTTGGTTTGCTTTCTTTTATATATTTCACAAGAATGAAATATGTGAACACAAATACCATGTGAAAATTTATCAAGC
Organism: Humulus lupulus; assembly: GCF_963169125.1. Classification (NCBI taxonomy): domain Eukaryota; kingdom Viridiplantae; phylum Streptophyta; class Magnoliopsida; order Rosales; family Cannabaceae; genus Humulus; species Humulus lupulus. Next base: position 140,424,771 of record NC_084793.1, read on the forward strand.
AAATAATCACTAGTTGTCATTTTAGTTGTCTAAATAATCTCAAAATCATTTAAACAACTTTTGTGCATTTTCTAAGAGTCTCTTTGAGATTCTTTTGAAAACACCACTTTGACATCCATTGATTTTCCTCACTAAGATCAATTTGAAGATGTCAAAACCACTTAAATCAAAGAAAATAAAACCTCATTGATTTATTTAAATACTTTGATTTCTTATTCTTTGAAATTTGTTTTACAATTAAAAGTATCCCCTCATTGAGATTAAATTAATCATATCACAATTTTATAAGATATAACCAAAATGAACAAAATTCTCATCAATTCTTTCACTATTTTTGGTTTTAAGAATCAAAATTGATTCTCCAATTTTGTAATGTCTCCTCATTGAGACATTGAATATTTAAAAATTATTGTCACTAAATAATTCTCAAATATTTTTCATTTGACCACAATCTAGACTCCAATTTTATTGGACAATATGTTATCTCAAAATTTTGGATACACATTGATCCATTTTTCTTGCAATATCAAGACACAACCATTAAAAGATGTAACCCCTTAGGTTCATCTTTTCTTCTCTCATAACATGAGATGCTCATCTTTTAAATGGGAAAATTGAAATCCCTAAATAATTCTCTTTAATTACCAAATAAATGGTAACTCATCACAACATAATAAGATATAAAACATACTAACATCTCACAAATATTTGCATGATTATTGTTCAATATAATTTCACATAATTGTCAACACATATGACTTATATCATACAAACATGGTAGACATAAATCACAAATATCATACACATATGATTTCACATTTCTATTGATTCACAAAATTAATATATTTATACATGTCATATAAAATTAATAAAATTATCATTCTAATAATTTCTTATTATCACAAAATAAGACAATTATATAACATGCTAACACAACCCAATAATTCACTAGATATTATTTACACAATATGTTAGTTAATCACATATAGCAAAAACTCAAGATGTTGAAGTATCTTATAATCTAACCACTATATTTGCAAAAGCAAAGAAGATTAGAAAACAATGAACCTCATTTATAAATTTATATTCTACTCATTTCTATCAATATATGAAAGCCATTAGATCTTCTAAGAAAAAACAAACAAGAACATTACCTTATCTTACCATATTTTCACAAGATTTATATGGTTTCTCCTTCCATTGAAAAGAAAAGAATAAGCTTTTGATTGTTAGATATAATAAAATCGTCTCAATGAAAATGGTAAAACCAAAAATACAATTCTATGTAAAAGGTTACAACAAACAAGATGATAGATACATAAATGTTACAACTCTATTGCAAAAAATACAAGTAAATAGAAATAGAGGACGATAGATATATTGATAATACAACTCAAAGCATAATAATACAAATAAATATATAAGATAGAATCAAAAAGTAAAAGAGGTAGAAGAACAAAATAATAAGAAGAACAATAGATAAACTCTCACACTCACACAACCAAACTGTAGAGTAGTGGGGATCACCAACTTGAATAAGGTTCAAGACCTTTGTCCAAAAGCTTATTTACCCCTATTCTCTAAGCACTAAGGGATCTCTCAAGGAAATAGTTTGTTGGAATTATCGAACCTCTATGGTGCATTTTCTAGCCAAGTACTTTCACAACTTTTGTCGTCGCTGTAGATCCAGAAGTCGTCACTTTAGATCTATAGCGACGACATGTCGTGGCCAAGGCTTCGTTACTATACGTCCGTATGTGTAGATACCTATAACGATAAGAAAAATGCTATCGTCACCGTAAGGTTTTTCTACAGCGACAACATGTCGGTCGCAATAGGAAATCCCTTTATTTGGTTGAACTAGGCTATTGCAACAATATGTCGGTCGCAATAGGAAATCCCTTTTTGGGGTTAAACTAGGCTATTGCGATGACATCTTGTCACTGTAGGTGTTTACAGAATTTAAAAATTTGAATTTCAAAACCCCTACTGCGATCATATGTCGTCGCAGTAGGTCCATGGACCGCTAACATCTACAGCGATGACATGTCGTCACTGTAGAGTGTATGGGTTTATATACCTGCAGCGACGATATGTCGTCGCTGTAAGGTCACGAAATCTCAAATATTTGTGTTCAGCGAGCACTGTACTACAACGACATGTCGTTGGTGTAGGATATATAATTTTTTCTAAATATTTTTTATTATTTATATAAATTAATTTTAATTAAATAAAATATTAAATATTAATTAAATAATAAAACCAATTTATTATTAATAAAATAATATTGAATATAAATATGATATCAACATAAAAATAATTTTGTTCAACTTAGTACAAACATAAGTTGTATAGTCTCCAAAATGTAAAAAAAAAACAACACGAAATATTAATAAATTTAAAAGAATAATATAACCAAAATAAATGTCGTCTAAATTAATCCAAAAGGTGTCATCATCGTCAGGTTGTTGTGGTGGTTGTGGCTACTGTGGTGGGAATTGGCCCGAGCCTGGAATGTTTGCAATCATGGACTGTATTATATTCATGTCCAAGTTTACAGGATGAAATTGTGGAGAATGGATCTTCGAATTTGTAGCTTGAATAAATTGTTTCATTTGTTATAAGTTGCTATTTTGGGTCATAATGGCTTGAATGAAGTGTTGATTCATTGACTGGGTAAGGTCGTAGAATAGGCATACCCTACCCATACCCTACTGGTTGTCATCCCTATCATTAATCTTATATAATCATTTTGAGCTTAGAGTTCATCGATCTATTCAACACCTTGAGCTCAGAGCTTAGGATGCACACTTTAATTTCTCCAATGAGATTTCTCTCAAAAATATGATTTTTCCATTCTTAATACAATGTCACATCACTTAGGCTAAATTAACCTAATACAATTATTTCATTTTTATTCCATTTACCAGAATAGCATTAACAACCAAAATTGGTTCAAGGAACCTTTATTTCAACACAACAAAACAAAAATATGGAATCTCTCATAGAAATATTGTACTAATTAAATATTTGTCTATTCTATTGTGAACTTTAAATTGTGTAGCATGACATCTGTTTTTCAAATTCTATTAATATTTGTTAATGTAAATATAAAAGTACTATAAAAGTCACACACAATATCTATATATCCATGAGTGTTGCTATTTGGCATTTTGAGGTGTCCAACACCCTAAGAGGTGTCACCCTTTAATTGATTAGCGATACCGTATAATAATAATTAAATTGAATTATGTGTGACCCAATATTAAATTTTAGTAATAGCAATATGTCACTTTATTGTGGTGATGGGCACCAGAAGTGCCCTAGCAATTCTTTATACAGATCCTCCTCTTCTCACATATTTATATTTTCAAAAGTATATATAAATTAAAGAAGAGAGAGGGAAAGTAAAAAAGACACCCAAAACTATTAAAGAAAGTATTACAAAAACTAAACGGCGAACAGCCCTAGGTAAAATATTATCTTATTCCCTGAATAACATATTCGTTTAGCTAGGCTGACGCTAATTATATTTATTCAGTACATGAAAAGCAAACAAACACGCACAAAATACAAAAGCACAAAGTAGTATCTTATCCTCATATGATATAACCATTATTATTGATTACTTTCACTTGAAATAACCGTCCGATGATGGTTGAAATCAATCGAATGATTTAAGCTGATAGAACTTGGAGGCCTTGGTTAATGACTTGAAAATAACCCTTGTACCCACCAAGAAAGGCTCATCCACGCACGTAAATGTGTCATATCTAAGAAAGAACTCTACCAACAATACCCTGGCCATCAGCACCACCAGATCTCTCCCCGGACACTGCTTATTATCCACCGACGGATCCTCAGTCTCTCTTCCGTTAGACCAAAACACGTATTTTAGATTCTCTTCGGCTTTCCCCATAAACCTATATGCCACAAACTTCTCAGGATTATCGAACACTTTGGGGTCTTTCGTGGCAAACGGCTGATACCCGAAGATCATCTCTCCCTTCTTCACCTTAAACGATGCGTCGTGGCTTTGAATCACGAGATCTTCCTTAGCGTGACCGTACTGGAATGGAACCGGAGGCTCGATCCTCAACACCTCGTACACCACTGACTTGGTCAGTGCCATCTTCTCTATCGCAGCAAAAGTGACCCCACCTTCTTGCTTCACTATGCTTCTGATTTCGTGAACCAGCTGGGCATGCAGAGTAGGCCCGGCTTGACCGATCCACTTGAACAAGCTTGGGAAGAGGACCTTCATGCCTCCGTAGGTGTTAAAGCAGGTCAGGAAAATGAGGTTATGGCAAGCCTCTTCTTTCTCGAGCCCAAATGTCTTGGCTTGGTCCAGCACTGCGGTTGCCGAGGAGGAGAAAGCTTGGTATATTTTAGTATACTTTGATTTCACAAGGAGAGCTGGTATCGGGAAAGTGTGAATGAGAAGGTCTTCCACCAGTCGTAGGAACTTCGGTACACCTAGGGTTATGAGTGGAGCTACTTGTGGGACAAGCCATGTGTCGACAGTGGTGTTGCCCTGGGACCCTAGGACGGTGTCCTTAGGGCTTTTACCACAGAAGAGGTTGAAGACGTACTCGAAAGAGTAGGTGTCGCTTATGGGGTTGAAGTTCACTTCTTTCTTAGATGACAGTGCGGAGTCAAGGGTATTGAAAAGCTCGGTTAGGGACTTTCGCAAGACAGGGATAAAGTTGTCGTGTTTGGAAGTAAGGACAGAGAGGAAGTAGCCTTTTAGAGCTTTGTGTTTGGGCTCAGAAGGGTCGAGGAAGGAGAGTACTCTGTAACCACCGGTAAAGCCAGTAGAAGGCATATAAGTGCCATCAAAGACGTTCTTTTTCTCGACTTTGGTCATGTCGAAAAGGATGGGGAAACTGGCAGCGTCGAGGAGAACAACGACCTTAGGATTTTTGGCCATGAAGGGGCCTGGAGGCATGTTGGCTCTGAAGACTGTAGATTTGTACTGCGTCATTCGGGCTTGAAAGAATCCATCCCGACCTTGGTTGTAGTAAAAGTCCCATCGGTCTTTAACGGCACCGATAAACGGCAAGCCATAACCACCGGGGATCTCTTTAAGTGGAAGATCTTCTCGTATCTTTTCATAATTGGATGGTAATTGATCTTCGAGGTCATGTAGGATTGAATAGGATGATAGTGAAGACATGGCTAATTTGTTTTCTTAGAGGATGGAAAGGTGTAGTATAGGTTTATGAGCTATAATATAACACTGTGAGTTATGTAAATATAGTGCAGACAATTACTGGCTATTTATATAGTTATATAGTCGTAGTAGTACGTGTAAGGTTTTTGGTATGTGTTCTGCCCCTGTGTATGCTATATATTTTTATATATTGTTGTTTACGCCATATATGGACCCGATCAGCAGGCAAATTGATTGAGTTTGGTAATGCTGATATTGGATATGGGTGGCAATTATTTAATGTCTCACCGAAACCAAAATCAATATTCAGAACTAAAACGTGTTGAATATACTGGAAAAAGTAGTTGAGAATTCATCTTCACGAATCAGGAAGATTTTACTCGTGTTAATATATAAAATATATCTAACTCCACTAATTTATAAAAATATCTCCCCTTAAAATAAAAAGAAAAAATATCTTTGCAACTTTTTTTTCTTGTTTTTAATATTTCTATACGAGTAGAGTTATATATGACTGGAAATTTTTTCACGATGCAGGCCAAACACTTCAAGGTTTTGTAATTTTACTCACAAATTTTATTGGGGCTACAAACATAATTATGAGAATTGCTAGGGAAATTAAATTTCCAGTCCACACATTTTAATTTAATAATTATTATGCAATATTGTTAACCAATTATAAGGTATTACATCTTGTGGTGTCGGACAATTTAAGGTGTCAAATTATGTAGTGCCAAATTTCAATTTAAAATTTAAAAAAATAACTCATTTAGAGGAGCATCAAAATTATGTATTGCTTTTTTCTCCCTTGCTCAACATAATTGAAGATTTTGATTGAAGATATAACTAAAGACAAGCAATTTGCATTGTAATTAAAAAAATCACCAAAAAGATTTTATTTGCATAAATACTAACACTACAAGAAAGAAGGCTTTTGCTGGCGCAATTCAGAATTGCGTCGGCAAAAAAAACCTTTACCAGCGCATTTAGTGAAACGCGCAGGCAAAAACAAAGACTTTGCCGACGCATTTCACCTAACGCGCCGGCAAAAGTCAAACGTGTATTTTAACAAAATGCATGTTTTCAAGAAGGTAGGGGGCTAGACTTTTGCCGGCGCAACGAAACACGTCGGCAAAAGTCATAACGATATCCTCAGCCGCCCGAGCCCTTCTTCCCCATTTTTTTTTTTCTTCCTTTTCTTTTTTCTCTCTTTCTTCTTCCCTTCTCTTTGGTTTTCTCTATTTCCTCCACCACCCTACCAGTCGCACCCCCACGAGCCGCACCAACACCACCCGCACCCCGAGCCCACCCACCCCGACGACCACCCCACCCACCCTAATGGCACCCCACCCGAGCCCCCACCTCACCCCACCCCTATGCCACCGCGAGCCACCACTGCCGCCCCCTCCTCCTCCAAGTCGCCCACTGTAAGTTTTATAATGTAGTTTTGTATAATATTTTATTTTATTTATGTATTGAATTTTTTTTTTGTTTCTATGGAGTCCCTGAGCCACTGCAGGAGCGGAGCCACTGTCGGAGCAGTTAGAGCGGAACCACTGTCAAAGCGGAGCCACTTCACCCACTGTAATATTTTTATTTTTGCTTGTTAATATTTATTATATTGTATTTTGTGATATATGTATTTTAGTTAAAGTATGAACTTAAAAAAAAGCAGATTAATAATGTATGTTTATATTTTAAAATTGTTTTATATTAAATGTGATATGTTTGTAAATATGTATTTAATAATTTTTTTTTGTATTAATAAAAAAATCAGTTTTGGTATATGTTTTTCTGTGGTTAAATATTTGTATATATGTGAATTGATGTATTTTTTAATGTATATATATGTTTTGTATGATTTGGGAATATTCTGGTCATATATGTGTTTAATTTGTAGGTTTTTAAATTTTTGGGATAGTTTGAAATATAGTTGTTATGCTGCCCAAATTTTGTTAGAGTTAGTAAAATTAATAAAAGTTTAATAATTAATTAAATAAAAGTTTAAGTTTAACTAAAAAAATACATCAAAAAAATAATTTTTAACTATAATTTAAATAAAATAAAATTACCAATCATAATAATTAATAATTAATTTTAACATTAATATTAGATGTTTTGTAAGTGAAAAAAGTTAAAAATATAAATGATTTAGTAAAATATAATTAAGTAAATAATCAAATACACATTGAAGAATTGAATAAAAAATTACAAAATGAAATTAATGTATAATTAAATTAATTTTAAAATAAAAGTAATAAATAAGTAAATGATTTAAAAAATTGTAATAATTAATAATTAGCTACATTTTCTTTGGTAAATATAAATAATTATTTTTGCCAGAGAAAGGATATTATTATCACTTAGTGATAATTAGGGAGAAAAACAGTCATGAAATATTTTGACTATCATTTCCTTCATTTTAAGACAACTATTAATATTTTCTGAATTATTTCGCTTAAAGAGGGCGAGCGATAGAAGCTGGATGAATGCGATGAATCGTTGGTCTCTGGAGTATAGAAATGGTGTTAAGGAATTCTTCGAGATCGCTAAAAATCAGGTGAACGATCGGGTTTTGGTTCGTTGTCCGAGCAAGAAATGTGGGAATGTTAAGTTCCAGCCTATAAATGCAATTTTGATGCATTTATTCAACAATGGCATCATACAGTCCTACAAAGTATGGCATTACCATGGAGAGGCGCTGCCGCCGCCACCAGATGTGGTACGAGATCATGATAGAGATGAGATAGCGGATATCCTGGAGGTTGTTTATGCTGAAGATGACGTTCCCACTGGAAACTATAATGATCCTCCCCAAGATGATGTTCAACATCGCGACAAGTATGAAAATTTATTTAAGGAGATGTCATGTGAACTGTACCCGAGTTGTCGAAAGTATTTCGCGTTGAACTTCTTGGTGAAGCTGATGCATCTGAAAGTTATTAACAAGTGCAGCAATCATTCCTTTGATGGTTTGCTAGAATTGTTAGTCGACACTATGCCTGGTGGAACAATTTTACCTAAGTCAACCTATGAGGCGAAGGCAAAGTTGCAGAGTATTGGACTGGGATATGAGTCCATCGATGCTTGCAAGCATGACTGTGCACTGTTTTGGAAGGAGAATGCGAATTTGGAATTCTGTCTGGTTTGTGGTGAGTATCGCTGGCAAGATAATCGTGGGAACGGGAAGAAAGTGGCTCATAAGGTCAGGCGGTACGTTCCGTTGACGCCGAGATTGAAAAGGTTGTATAGTTCGAGATATACTGCAGAGGATATGAGATGGCACTATTCCAAAAGGCCAAAGGAAGATGGTGTGATGAGGCACTCCGCTGACATTAAGGTGTGGAAGCACCTTGATGAGTTGTACCCATCTTTCGCAGCTGAACCTCGAAATGTTAGGCTTGGGTTGGCTATAGATGGTTTCAATCCTTTTGGGAACATGAGCAAATCTTACAGCATGTGGCATGTGATACTAGTCCCATACAACTTACTGCCGTGGAAGTGCATGAAACCACAATCATTAATGTTGTCTATTCTAATTCCAGGTCCTTCTTCACCTGGAAAAGATATCGATGTTTGTATGAGACCTTTGCTTGACGAGTTGAAGGGGTTATGGGTGAATGGTGTCGAGACACGAGATGCATACAATAGTATCTTGTTCAATATGCATGCAACAATCTTGTGGACCATTAACGACTACCCAGCTTATGCTATGATGTCTGGGTGGAGCACAAAAGGGTACAAGGCGTGCCCCACATGCAATGAAGAAACTCCCTCTGTAGGGATTAGAAGTAAAATTGCATACATTGGTCATAGAAGGTTTCTTGATATGGATCATGAATTGAGGAGTAAACGAGCAATATTTGATGGTAACAAGGAACTCAGGCCACAACCGAAAGATTACTTCAGTGATGATGTGTTGAAGCAATTAGAGAATTTGCAGATTAGACATCTTGGGAAACACAAAGAATTTGGTGGTGTGAAACGCAAAAGGGCTCTGATTGAACTTAATTGGTCGAAGAAGAGCATATTTTCGAGCTTGATTATTGGAAGGAATTATTGCTGAGGCATAACTTGGACGTAATGCACATTGAGAAGAATGTTTGCGACAGTGTCTTCGGATCTTTGTTGAATTTAGAGGGAAAATCCAAAGACACTGACAAGGCAAGACTTGATCTAGTGGACATGAAAATTAGGGAAAAACTCCACCTCTGCAAAGAGGGAAATAAGTGGAAGAAATCGCACGCCAGTTACACCCTCAGTGTCTCGGAGCGTCGAGTTTTCTGTGAATTTGTGAAGTCAGTTGAATTCCCGGCGGTTTTGCTGCAAACCTTTCAAAGAATGTCAATGTCAATGATGGCAAGGTAACTGGGCTGAAATCACACGATTGCCACGTGTTGTTTCAGCAGTTGTCGCTCGCCGCAATTAGATCATTTTTGGTTCTTGAAGTTCGGAAGCCAATTATTGAGTTGTGCGGTTTTTTCAAAATACTTTGTTCACGGACTTTGAATGTGAAAGACCTTGAGAAGATGGAGACAGACAATATCACCATTTTATGCAAGTTGAAAATGATATTTTCTCCATCATTTTTTGACATTATGGTGCATTTGGTTTTGCATCTTCTGAAAGAGGCAATTCTTGGCGGTCCCGCGCACTTTAGGTGGATGTATCCCATTGACCATTCAATGGCTGTTTATAAACAGTATGTAAGAAATCGTGTACGTCCGGAAGGTTCAATCGCAGAAGCTTATGTGGTCAACGAGGCCCTAACCTTTTGCTCAATGTACCTCCGGGGGGTTGAGACTCGATTCAATCGACCTGAGAGGAATGACGATCGCGTTGAATCCCAACCAAATCAGGGATATTCTATTTATAAGGCTGTTGGTCGTCCATTTGGTAAGAAATCAAGTATGCTCCTCAATCCACAATTAAAGCAAAAGGTTGAGTGGTATATCTTGAACAATTGTGCCGAAATTAAGGAGCACCTTAGGTGTGTTTTCTAGTCTTTTTCAATAAATTTGTTTGGTTTATATACCGAGTAAAGGCAAAAATTATAACATTGTTTTCCGTTTGTAGTGAGCATATGGATGAATTAAGAAGGCGGGGGGGGGGGGGGGGGGGGGGAGGCTCGAATTTTGAAGTTCAATAAGAAGCTGATTTTCCTCAGTGGTTCAAAGAAAGAGTATGTATATTAGTAAATTCTTTTCCGAAACCCCACTTAATCAATCCAAAACTAACTTTCAATGTTAATGTTGATAGGTGAACGATTTGTATGAGTCAACACCTACTGAAGTGAATAATGAATTGTATGCTCTCGCAAACAAATCAAGCGACACCGTGTTCTCATATCCAGGGATGATAGTGAATGGTGTGAAATTTGTGATTCATAGTTGTGATATGAAGCTTACAACACAAAATTGCGGTGTAATGGTGCCAAGTGAGGAAGGAGTGAACTACTATGGAGTTCTGGAAGAAGTAATTGAATTGTCCTACTTGATGGGTTATAGTGTTGTCCTATTCAAGTGTAGATGGTTCAATACCAGTAGAATTAAAGTGGAATCCAATTTTACGAGCGTTTATGTGAAGGAAGAATTTTATAAAGATGATCCTTTCGTTCTTGCATCTCAAGCGAAGTTAGTGTATTATCTTCGAGATGTGAAAAATGGGAATGATTGGAGGCTTGTTAATGAATACATTCTGAGGAATGTATGGGATTTCTCAAATTCCGATGTTGATGATACTGAGACCACAAATGATATACCAATATTGCAAGAAGTTAATTCTTCTTCATTTTAGTTGTGGGTAGAACTTCCAATTTTTGATAATCTTCAGTATGATCGGGTTGATGTCAATCCCACTGAAGTGTACAACGTCGATGATTTGGTTGGCGAAGGTTCAGATGAATTTGTTGTCGATGATGAAGTTGAATTTGAAGACGACACGTTGGCCGAGTATGAAGACGTGAGGATGACGACAATGTTCTAGTCGATAGTGATAGTGATGGTGGTGTTCGTAATGATGTTGTAGTTAGTGATGATGAGGATAGTGATATGTAATTTAAACAAGTATATGTAACTTTTTATTTAATTCAATGAAAACTTTATTTATTATCATTAATTAATGATAGTATCAGATATAGGTACACATGCACCTAGTGGATGCCTTGGGGATAATCAATGTATTCATGTACTGGTTCTCATTTTTTCAAGATATTTGATGAAATATCTTGAATAAATGAGAATTAGTACATGATTGCTTACTATCTCCAAAGGATCCACTAGTTCGGAATAAGGTAGGTTGGGAAAGACCATAAGTAATAAAATGTTAATTTTATAACAAAAAACAATAGACATGCACCTAGTGGATGCCTTGGGGATAGCCAATGTATTCATGTACTGCTCCTCATTTTTTCAAGATGTTTGAGAAACATTTTGAAAAAATATGGAGAACTACATGACTGCTTACTATCTCCAAGGGATCCACTAAGTCGGAATAGGGTAGGTTTGTAAATACCATAAGTAATAAAATGTTAATTTTTTATATATATAAAAAAAAAAAACTAATAGACATGCACCTAGTGGATGCCTTGAGGATAGCCAATGTATTCATGTATTATTCCTCATTTTTTCAAGATGTTTGAGAAACATCTTGAAAAATGAGGAAAAGTACATGACTGCTTACTATCTCCAAGGGATCCACTAGGTTGGAATAGGGTAGGTTGGGAAAGACCATAAGTAATAAAATGTTAATTTTATAACAAAAAACAACATACATACATAATTTGAACTATTTAATTAATGAATATTTTAATGTAGCATGGCCGAAGCAAGTAATGACACAGGTGGTGGCTCCAAGAGGGGCAAGGGAGCTTATTACGGTGCCAATATCGAGAAGGAGCTGGCCACCAAAAAAGTTAGCCATTTGAAAGTAGAGTTTGATGCACAAACTGGAAAAGCTATTCAAATGTACGGCAAGTGGTTCAACAATTCCATGGCTCGTTATTTGCGTAACACCGTACCCCCAACTACACTAGCTTGGGAACAAGTAAAACCAGTTGATATCCAAGTTATTCGACAGAGGCTATCTATAAGCATTTTTTAAATCTTTAATAACACACTATTAAAGATTTTGTCTATCTTCATAATATTTTAACAAATTCCAAATTTAATTGTGATTTTAGGACAAATTCATTTATCCACAAGACAATCCAGTAATCAATGATGCCATGGTAAGACAAATGCAAAAACATCTGACTGATTGGCGCCACACGATGAAGAAACACTGGGTAGAGGTTGGAGGAGAGGTGGAAAACGAAAGAGCAAAGTCAAAACCTTTTGCGTCGATTACTTCTTCTGATTGGGCTATTCTATGCAATTTTTGGGCTTCTGATTCTCAGGAGGTATGCTGTAGATTTTATATTAATGTTTAATTATAAAATTACAATCTAGATTAATGAGTACTATTTTCTGTTTTAAGCATACATCGAAGAGAAATAAAGAAGCTCGAGCAAAAATGACCATACCAGGAGGACACGGTTCCAAATCCATCGTTGCCCATGTTTATGATCACGTAAATTATAATAACCTATATTATTACATTTACGAAAATAATATAAAGATAAAAATGTTTAAATAATTTTCTTTTTTAGATTGACCCGTCTACTAACGAGCTTCCGAGCATGATCGACACATTCGAGCACCTCCACAAGAAGAAGGATAAGTGGATTAGTGATGTAGCGGCGACAAAACATGTAAGTTGCATAACCTTAACTAATTTATATCATTTAACTTTAAAAAAGTTTAGTGAATAATTAATAAATATTAATTATTAATTGATTGGTATCAATTAGTAATTATCTATTAATTATTAATTAAATTTTTAACAATTAAATCTTTATAATCTATGTTCCAATATTTTTGTGATTAATGATTGTGGACTAAGATAGAAAAAGAATGTAACTAATGTTGTCCCGTATAAGGAAGCTTGTGGGCTAAGTTAGTTTGTTCATGAAAACTCATATCTAAATCACAAACATGCAAATATTGTTAATGTATATGTTTAGAGACGTAAATTCCCCATTAATGGAATTAACTGCTCTTACTGTATATATCAATAGTTTCTTCATGTTTTTTATTTAGATATAGATTTTCATGACCAAATTAACTTTAGCCCACTTGCTCTCTTATACGGGAACAAAATTAATTACATTCTTTTTCAATCAGTGGTCTGTAGTCATTAATGATAGGATGTTGGCAGATAGATAATAAAGTTATATTTTATATGTTGTTATATTAAAAATTCATAAGTTAGGTTTTCAAATAATGTTATATTGGAATTCGAGATACGTGCTTTTTATTGTGCAGACTGAAATGACCGAGCGTCGAGCGTCGAGTATCGCAGAGTACGACCCCTGTATCATCTGGTGCTTCTTGTGTTGGCGATAATGTCGACGGCCAGTTCTCGTCTGATATGGATATTGTCATGGATGTCCTTGGACCCCGCTCGCGTTATAAGAAAGAGTTTGGGGGGGTTGCCTAGGTTGAAGGCAATTGGCACAAAGAGGGCAGGATCTTCGTCAACTTCTCAAATGTCCAGGCAATTGCCACCTGAAGTGGACACCATTTTGAAGCAAACTCAGGACATTATGCTGGAAAATCAGAACCTAAAGAAGTATACGTCTAAACTTGAGAGTCGTCAACGGCATCAAGATGTCCTGCTCAGTGCTTTGTTGAAGCAAGTTGGTGTATTGACTCCTGGTTTTATTGTCGACTTACCACAACAGGATCCGGACGAGGACGATGATGCTCACGGGGGCGGGGGTGATGAGGAGGGCAGTACACATTTGTAGAACTTTTTATTTATTTATTTAAAGTTTAATTTACTAAACTACTTTTATATTTTCATGTTTGGTGGAGACAATAAATATTAATAGTTGTAATTTTTTTTATTTATAAAATTTTAATTTTATTTCTAATTAAATAATATTACTAAAAAATTAAATAATTATTAATATATTAAATTCGAAATTTATTAATTAATATTAATATAATGAAAATAAAATTAGTAATATTATCAAAAAATTTATTTAAAAAATACTTTTACCGAAGCAAAATTATGTCAGCAAAAGTTTCAACCTTTACCGGCGCGAAAATGCGTCACTACATATATCCACATTTCCCGGTGCAAAAACGCACCACTAAAAGACACATCTTTTGCCGGCGCAATTTTGCGCTGCTAAAAGTGTTTTCCACAATAACGCGACAAATTTTTGTCCTGATGCATCCTTATTTTTCCCGGCGCATTTTTTTGTCGCCAAAAGATACAATTGCCGGCGCATTACGTTTTGCGTCGGCAAAAGTGCCATTATCGACGGGGGTACATCGTGGCTTTTTTTCAACGCAAAATTGCATCGGTAAAACCCAGAGGGCTTTTGCAGGCGCAATACCTTGCGCCGGCAAAAGTCTGGTTTTTTGTAGTGCAAATTTGAAGTACAAGAAAAAAATAATAATTCCCAAATTCATTTCTTTTATTCTCTCTTCACGGTGAAGCTTGCTATGTTGACCACCAATCCCCATTTCATACGCATGCCAAATAGTTGGAAAGGGAAGCTGCTGATAAAGCTTCACTTTAATGTTCGTTGTTAAATTTCGTCGAACAAATGAGTCAAAGATGGCGCCAGCAACATTTTGATTGGCTTTTCTAGTGAGCTCCAGCCACCACGAACATCAAGGGTGGTGCCATTGGATCGAGCTTTTCAATAGGAACAATACCCAACATTCCACTCCTCTGATCTTTTCGATATTTTTCGGAGAGTTCGTGGGTGTACATGATTTTATAAGCCTTTTTCAGTGACATCACCGATGGTTAGGGCTCAAGAGTAGTATCATTGCGACCTACTCTTTGAGGGGGTTTGTTTTGGTATATGGAAAGTATAGGTTTCTTTAGGGGTGAAATTTGGTCGGGATGTTTTTACTGAGTTTGTAACTGACTGGTCGGTTAGGGTTTTTTTTTGGCACACTGAAACCTACTACCAATATTGAAAAAATTGACTGAAACTGACCACATTTATGAACGGTTTGTGGCGGGCTTTTTTTTTTCAGTTTTAATTAATAATAAATTAATATTTTTAACTTTTATATTATAAGAAGAAATGTCTGTGTAGTGGCATGTTAAGCCTTACTTAACCTTATGGGCAAAGGTTTGAACCTTTAGAGTATTAAATTTTTAACAATTTTTTTCAAAAGCAAATGTGTGTACAAAGGGTCAAACTCCTCACCTTTAGAAAGAAAGGAAAAGGGCCTTTACCCTATGATAAAGTGTCATTAATTATATTTAGAATATATAATAATATTTAATATGGTTGGTTTTAGTTAAACAAATTTTTTTATTTTAAAAATCGAAACCAACCGTTTTATAATAAAACCCGAAACTGCCCGTGAATTTCGGTGATGATGTGGATCCGAATTTTTAGTTTTTAAACAGTCAGTTTGGCGGTCGGTGATGGTTTGGTGCTTCTTACTTTCACCCCTAGGTTTCTTGTCGTCATCGGAGAAGATGATGTGAATGGGTGGTTTTTGTATTGTTTATGAAAATAACTTTGTAGTTTCTTTTTAATTATTTAAAGAAAAGTTAAATTAAAGAGTCCCAATACTACTAAAAAAAAGGCTTAGTATGTCAAATTTTTTTGTCATGCATAGAGTAATAACTCACATTTGACGCCACTTCAATAATAGTGCAAAAAATGACATGGGTGCAAAACACCTCCCTTTGGGCCTTAGTAAAACAAATTGTTTCACTTAAGTTTAGTGGAGCCTTTTGGGCTATGCCATACGTGGTGTCATTAGTGTTTTTGCACCACGCAATATGTGGCGTCGAAAGTGTGATATAACACCCCCTTAGGGCATGAAGCAGTTCAAGTTTTGCATAATTTTCTTCCTTATTTTCAGCGAGAGCTCTTGCGAGTAGCGCATTTGAGGCCATTTCCGATAATTTCATGAAATTTCTAACTTGTTCATTTGATTTCTTAGTGTGCTAATGTTGCCCATTGAATATGATGAAGTTTGAACTAGTTTTTATGGATTAATTGATAGGTTTTGTGTGTGATTAAGAGAGGAGAAGGATTGGAGAATTTATAAAGCTTTTCAGATTTAAAATTTTCATCTATATTGTTGGTAAGTGTTTAGTTTTTTGTGTTTGTATTGAAATGCATTGTTAGGATATTTTTTTAAAAACTTTTTTTGTGTTTGTCTCGCATTAAATAGGGGTAGGTCGTTAAAAGAAATGGGTCAATTTTGGCCTCGCATTAAATGGGGCGTGGCAAGTCAGAACTGACCCGCTATGTATATTTATTTTATTTTTTCTTAAAAAAATCGTAGTCTATAACGAAAACGGGACATTGATACTTGGATGTTTAAAAAGTTTTAGTGATTTTTTTATTTAGTGACATATTTTGTTGTTATTCATGCACAAATCTTGTTTCTTGTGTTTTATTTTTTGGAAAATTAGATTATAAAGAGAAGTGAAGATTGACATTTAATTTTTTTTATTGGTTTTGTAATTTGCGATGGTTGACAGTGAAATTTTTTTATTGGTTTTGTATTTTTTAAGAGCAATTGTTTTAGAGAATAATGATTATCTAACAACTTAAGAGATTTTATTTTGTTTCTACAAATAAAAAAAGCGGGTCAACGGGAAGAGCAGGTTGACCCGTTGGCCCATCGGGTTTGACCCGCCCCACCCCATGTATTAAATGGAGTAGGTTACTTCGCAGGGTGGGTCGACCCACCCTATTGAATCCCTAAATATTACAAATAAAATCTAAATTTATAAATTTCTAACAATTAACATTTTTTTTAATAGGGGCCATTGGATGTTATTCTTATTGTATAATTTTGCACATTATGTCATTTTTCTTGATATGGTCAACGCATCCTTGAGTAAAAAGCCAATAATTTAAGAGACTCTCTACAACGTGCATGAGTTACACTTCATTGAAAAAGAGAGAAAACATGGACCAATTATTCATCCCCTAATGCTTAATTATATAATGTATAATTTGTTTAATTATATATATTGCATAACAAGATATTGTAATGCCCCGACTAATTCTAGACCTCCGGCCATTAAAAACTACTAAACATAACTACTATTTTGGAATACATACATACATAAAATATTAGATCTTTATTAAAAATCCAAAATACGATACAAAATACAAAATAAGGTATGAGTACCCATTGTTTAGTACATAAAACATAAAAATATAAACTTTAATCAATTTCTTAAATACTAAGTGCGGAAATACATAAAACATAAATTAAAAGACTTTAAACAACATCATCCTCGATCTTCCCGCAATCCATTAAATCCATCCATCCCCAATACACATGCCAAGTTGCAACGAATCTGTCCCGCCTTCCAAGTTCATTTTCCTGCACCATCTAAAATAGAAAGGAATGAGCCTAATGCCCAGCAAGGAAAATCTACTAAAACATATATCATAAATCATAAGACTATATCATAAAACATATGACGTAAAAACGTATATCATATAGGACTACAATATTAATGGCCATTAACTCATTACCGTAGCATGTGGTAAAACCATCTAGGTCCTCAGTTGTAGGTTAGATCACAAGGTAGTATATGATAACCCATCTAGGTCATCTGTCTACTAATCGAGGTAGGGTAAATCATAACTCTATTTCACGATAATGATAAAAATATTGGGGTTTGCTATCTAAGCAACTATAAGCCCCAAGTGACTACAAAACATATTCATACATATAACATATCATATCACATAAACATATCAACATAACATATCATATCACATAAACATATCATAACACATATATCTAACCTATTTTCCTTACCAAAAAATGGGATATTGGAGACAAGAACGGGATTGGAACACTCCTAAAACCAATAGAAAAAATGATGAGTTTCTAAAGAAAAGGAGACGAAAAAGATAACTAAACCATCAAAGTAGAAACTTACCGAAAAACCTTAAGTTCCAAGGAACTTAAACATTTAACCAAAAGTCATAATAATGAGTTAGGGTCTGAAAGAAAAATGGAAGAAAATAAAAGAATTATGATGGATTAAACCTGAGGATAAGAATACCTTGGATGATCTAGAAATCCGATCTACACCTCGATACTGAAAAGTCACTCTATCTTACTTCTCAAGTGTTTACAAAAGCTTAGATTGGAAAAGTTTTTATCCCAAAACCCAAGTGTTTTTTCTCTAGAGTAATCTTAGCAGCTTGGAGGCTCTGAAGAATGCTTGAATGATGAGTGAAATGGCTGGGTACTAGGTCTTATTTATAGAGTTCAAGGAGTGAAGCTAACCCCTTTTAAAATGAATAATAATTGAAAAGATTTGAATTTTCGTTTCAACAAATGCCCAGAACTCGGTCAAAAACGTTCAAGAGCAAGTCCAAGTGGTTGGGGGCAGTTTCTAATTTAAATCCACAAAGATTCAAAAATGACTCCAAGAGTCGATATATCGCCTACCCTAGGTGATATATCGCCCCTACCTATGTCCCGTGCTTTTGTGCTTCGTTCGTGCAAAGTCGATGTGTTTTCCGTATCTCCCGTAGACGACATATCGGCCCCTATAGCTGCGATATATCAGCATAGGATGATATTTTAAACACGTTTTTTCACACTTTCAGAACACTTGAAGTTTGTTAAAACAACTTTGACTGAGTAAAACGTAATCTTAAAAACTGCTGGAAGGTTCTAGAGCTTCTATATATATCTTTTATTAATTTATTCATCCAAAATGCTTAAATCCTTAATAAACATGCTTGTGACAAGTGTCACGTTCTTATTAATTCTATCTAAACCTTAGGTTATAATAACTAATATTTCTAGGACCAGCTATATTAATCAAACCTTATGTTATAATTAATATTTCTAAACTATAGGTCAAACTTATAAAATCTATAACTATTTCTATGAGTTTCCAACTAAATCCAAGCTTGAACCAATAACCACAAAAACTAAAATACTACAAGCTATTACTATACTACTACTACTACTACTACTACTACTACTACTACTACTACTACTACTACTACTACTACTACTACTACTACTACTACTACTACTACTACTACTACTACTACTACTACTACTACTACTACTACTACTACTACTACTACTACTACTACTACTACTACTACTACTACTATTACATCTGCTGCTTCTACTACTACTACTACTATCTAGCTATGTAAAATTCTGAGACACTACAGATATAATTTTTTATAATTTTTAAGTGTCATAAACAAGATGACAATATCGATTGTGGATATTATGTTTTGAAGTTTTATGAAGAAAATTGTGAGTGCTCCTCGTATCAAACAACATTTGAACAAAGAGGTAATTGCTAGGATTTATTCCATAAAAGCATGTAAATATATTTTATTGATTTAAATAAAAGTATAATTTTATTATGAATATCAAGGAAATTTTATTTTTATTTATGAGGATATGATCTTGTATTAATACAAGAGAATTAATATCATATACAATGAATAAAATACCAGTAACATATTAAAGTAAGGAATCTTTAATGAATGGTTACTAGTACGGTTTACTAAGCATGCGAGATGCAAGTAGTCTTGATTAAGATTACTAATTTGGATGGACATCTTGGTAAAGATACTGTATATAATAGAGATTATATATGATAGGACCGATATGAATTAACTATCTTAAAGATTTAATTCTAAAGATTTAATATATAATCATTTGTAGATCAGTCTAAATCCTGAGTTGTCATGAACTCTTGTTTGTGCTTATTGGATCTTTTGATTCACTCGTTAAGGTTTCTTAGTATAATGAAAATAATTACTTTTGTTTTGGAGATTTAATATCATGAATTACTACTACAAATACACTCTTTTAGGAAACTTTTTTAGGGCATTCACCTAGATGCGAGCCCAAAAAATAGCTCTTGGACTTTTTAGGGCTCGTGTTGTGAGTCCTTAAAGAATCACTCGACGCGCCGCCCCCCGAAATCCCCAACCCCCAGAGCTCAACCCCTCACGCGCGACCTAAGGCTCTCAAAGGACTTGTCAAAGTTTCTGCGATTTTTGGTTTTCCCAAACTTTCCGACCACTTTCCGGCCATCTCGAGCCACCACAAGATGAACCACCACCACCACCATATTCCTTGCATCTTGGGCTTCAAAACCCACGAAAGAATCAGACCCAATGATCACCGAGGTTGGAAGTCAATGTTCGCCGGATACCATGGTGATTTCTGAACCTTCAAGTGTAGATCTACGCTTTTCTGAGCCATTTCAAACTAAACCACTACCACCACGACATTTCCCATGGCTTGGGTTTTAAAACCCAGTAGTTAGTTTTTTGAACCACCACCGTGGAGTGGTGGCGCTGCCACTTACTCTGACTTTTCTTTTAGGGCTTGCGTCAATTCTTTTAGGGCTCGCATTGCAATTCCTAAAAACATTCTGCAAGTCCTAAAAATCTTCAGTTTTTAAGGCTCTCAAATAGAGGACTCGCGCCCTGCGATTCCTAAATGTTAAGTTTATTTGTTTTAATTGTTGCATTCATGCATCATATTTACTTTCCAAAATACTGATATTTTTTCAAATAGTAATATTATTGTATTTATTTCTTTCAGTTAAAATGTCTCAAAATGATTGCAATGTAGTGATCGAGCTTAATGATAGTATTTTGGAGACATGATATCGATATATTATTGCTTAAAGAGAATTTGATGGAAGTTGTTAAAACACCACCAATTCACACTACTACAAAAAAAGCTTTTCTATGTGATTTTTTGCCTTAATACACTGCGGTTTTTGGGAGTACCAAGAACCGCAATGTTTGAGATCACAGAGAAAAGTAATAACCAAACTGCAGAGAAAAGTGTTCTTTTTCTCTGCAGTTTTGTTAACACCCAATTGGCCTCAAAACCCTTCATGAGTTGCGGCCCCCAGCCACACCAGGAGCAAGCGCCGCGATGCCCTCTACTCAGTGCCAGGGCCCCCAGCACAGACAAAACCCCACCGTCATCATCTTCAAGATTGGGCTGCAACGCCTAAGAATAGGGTCGCGACCCCCTCCTGGGAACCTGCCATAACTCCGTTTTCTCCCATTTAAAACCTTCCAAAAACATACCTAAACATCTCCAAATCCAAAAATCAAAGTTCCCAAACTTCCCAATAGTCAAAATCTATCAAAACCTGAGGCTCAAACAAATCAAAAACTCATCAACACACAAAATCCAATTCAGAGCTTAGAAACTCTAAAACTCAAAACTTAAAGCTTGAATTACCTTTGATTGGGTTGTTTCTCGCTAAATCCTTTAGTCAAGAAGCTTCTAATCTTTCCTAGGATCACTATGCCTCGATCCTCGCTTGATTCCGACTCCTAGAACTCAAGATATCTTCAAAATTGCCACGAATGGTCACAAAGGTTAACGGAATAGAGAGAAAGTATTTTTAATGTACGGTTCCTTCCTGACAAACTACTTTAGGCTTAAGTAGCCTCAAATAAAACCTAATGCTCGGGGTCCCAAAAACACCCCCAGGGACAAAATAGTCAAAACTTCCAGAATTTCCTCCTGATCTCAATAACTCTCAATATATCATCAAATAAACATTCTCATTATCCAATATCCCAATAATTGACCCCGTTATGACAAAACCGCTAATTTGCAACATAGGACCGTCTAATGTCGAACAACTAGAATATATCCCCATAATAATGGGATCTCATCTATAAATCACAATATGCGCCAAAATACACAAATATGCCCTCAACGGGCAAAATTACCAAAATGCCCTAATAGTCAAATGTGGACCCACATGCATGCATTTAATGTCATATTATAATATAACTCACATAAACATGCATATAATCATTTAATAGCATAATAAAGCAATTATGGCCCTCACGGCCTACTAATCCAGCCATTGAATCGCATTAGGGATTTCACACTCTGGAGGTCCCATACCCTCCTAGCCATGTGACTTGTAGGTCACCTTAGCTTTTCTGGCTCTGACTCTAAGTAACTAGCCCTTAGACTAAACAAGCACTTTTAATTTTCATCAAACTTGAGGTCGGTCCGACATTAATGCTCATTTGAGTCATTCAATGCAGATGTCGATTAGATCTAATCTTGTATCGACTTGAGTTAAACACGCTAAGACCGTTCTTGACTTCTGAATCAATACCATGTGACCAGTGCTCAGTACCATTGCTGAACTTGACTAATGAGTCACAACTTCATAGAGATAGGCTCATTAGTCTTCTATACAGAGTGTGACTCATTAGTCACCTAGACAGAGATGGACTCATTAGTCATCTACATAGGGTATGACTCATTAGTCTTCTATACAAAGTGTGACTCATTAGTCACCTATGCAGGGTGTGACTCATTAGTCACCCACTCCGAGATTGACTTACTAGTGATTTATTCAAGAAACAGGTCCCTAGAGATTGACTCATTAGTCATCTATTCAGATGCAGGACCCCATAATCATTTGTTTGCACCTGCTTGCATGCATGAGGAAGGCTATTATTGCTAGGCATGCACATTATGATTTGATGACATGTTATTACTGTTCATGAGCATATTGAGTTTTCTTGCTGGGCTTCGGCTCACGGGTGCTATGTGGTGCAGATAAAGGAAAAAGAAAGCTGGACCATCCCTAAGTTGAAGAGCTTAGGTGACGACGTGTACATATGCGGCTGCTCGACCGCCACGGCCGAGGGTTGAAAGAGGAACTAGGGTTAAACCCTGTTTTGCCGCTTAGATCGGCTGGTTGTAAATATTTTCTTGTAATAGACCTTTAAATTATACTTTTTTGGGATCCCAATGTATACAGTAGACGCTCTATTGAGATGTTATATCTTAACCAAAAATTTTAATCCCTGAACCGTAAATCATACTTAGTTACACGGTTATGACCAAATGACTCGATTAACGAGTTTAGCACTGTTTATAATGCGCACCGTAACAGTCCCTAGAGTTTAGGGAGTTACAATTTGGTATCAGAGCTAGTTTCGATCCTAGGACCTATTGGTTATGGGCCCACCACACTTCCGCTACGCAAGGATGACACGCACAAATCGAGAAATGGTCATCTTTGAGCCTGAAGGTGAGGATCCTTTTATGTTTGTTGGTATTGTGTATGGACCTCGTATACCTATGATTTTTGTATTAAGGGCTAGGGATATATTGCAAGGAGGTTGCATTGGATTCTTAGCCAGTGTGGTTGACACCACTCAGGTCATGCCAGTGAAACCAAAAGAGATCAGATTAGTTTGTGAATTCCTGGATGTGTTTCCAAAAGATTTGCCAGGGTTGCCACCGCACAGAGAAATTGAGATCATGATAGAACTGGCACCAGGGACGGAGCTAGTGTCTAGAGCACCTTACTTAATGGCCCTGACTGAGTTAAAAGAATTGAAAGTACAGTTGTAAGAGCTGTTAGATTTGGGTTTTATCAGACTTAGCTTTTTACCTTGGGGTGTGCCAGTTTTGTTTGTGAAAAAGAAGGATGGTTCTTTGAGAATGTGCATTGATTACAGAGAACTGAATAAGTTGAAAATCAAGAACAAGTATCCTTTGCCAAGGATAGATGATCTGTTTGATCAGTTGCAAGGTAAGACGGTATTCTCAAAGATCGACCTTCGTTCTGGTTATCATCAGTTGAGGGTCAAGGAGGGAGATATACCGAAGACTGCTTTTTGTACTGGGTATGGGAATTATGAGTTCTTAGTCATGTCTTTTGGATTGACTAATGCCCCTGCTGCTTTTATGGATATGATGAATAGAGTGTTCAAGGATTATCTGGACCAGTTTGTGATCATCTTCATCGATGATATCCTGGTATATTCTCAGTCTGAGTCAGAGCATGAGCAGCATCTAAGGTTGGTTCTACAGAGACTGGGGGAACACAGATTATTTGCAAAGTTCAAGAAATGTGAGTTCTGGTTATCTCAGGTATCCTTTCTTGGGCACATTGTCAGTAATGAGGGGATTAAGGTAGATCCAGTGAAGATTGAGACGGTCAGAGATTGGCCAAGGCCAAAGAATGCTTCTAATGTTAGAAGTTTCCTTGGATTGGCAGGTTATTATAGGCGTTTCGTGGAAGGGTTCTCAAAGATTGCTACTTTGTTGACTGAGCTGACACGCAATAGTCAGAAATTTGTGTGGTCAGATAAATGTGAGAATAGCTTCCAAGAACTGAAGCAGAGATTGATTACAGCTCCGATTCTGAGTCTTCCGATAGATCAGGAGAAGTTTGTGATTTACTGCGATGCTTCTCATCAGGGTTTGGGTTGTATTCTGATGCAGTCAGAAAAGGTAATTGCTTATGCTTCGTGTCAGTTGAAGGAGTATGAAAAGAGATATCCCACTCATGATTTAGAGTTGGTGGCTGTGGTCTTTGCTTTAAAGATATGGAGGCATTATCTTTATGGAGAGAAGTGTGAAATCAACACAGACCACAAGAGCCTGAAATACTTCTTCACCCAGAAGGATTTGAATATGAGACAAAGGCGTTGGCTGGAGTTAGTAAAAGATTATGACTGTGAGATTTTGTATCATCCAGGAAAAGCCAACGTGGTAGCTGATGCCTTAAGCTGGAAGGGTCCGGGGAAGATTTATGGTGCGAGGCTGATAGCCAGAGAGTTAGCTGATGATATTACCAGAGCTGGTATAGAGTTGCTGGTGGGCCAGTTGGCCAATATTACGCTACAGTCTACACTGTTGGAGAGAATCAATGAAGGTCAGTTGGGTGATCCACAATTGATCAAGATCAGAGATGATGTTTTGGCTGGAGCATCCAAAGATTATTCTGTGTCTGATTTGGGCTTGTTGAGATACAAGGGGCGGATATGTGTTCCGTTAGACACTGCTTTGAGGCGAGAGATTCTGGATGAATCTCATACTACACCTTACTCTTTGCATCCAGGCACCACGAAGATGTATCAGGATGTGAGATCGTTGTATTGGTGGCCTAGGATGAAGAGGGATGTAGTGGAATATGTGGCTAAGTGCTTGACATGTCAGCAAGTTAAGGCTGAGCATCAGAGGTCGATAGGGTTATTGCAGCCTCTGGATATCCCAGACTGGAAATGGGAGGACATCATGATGGATTTCGTGGTGGGCTTACCCAGAACTGTTAGTCAACATGACTCTATTTGGGTGATAGTGGATCACTATACCAAATCAGCTCACTTCTTGCCAGTGAGGACTACATACACAGTTGATCAAAATGCAGATCTCTATGTGAGGTAGATCGTGCGCCTCCATGGAGCGCCAAGGTCGATTGTGTCAGATCGGGACCCCACTTTTACTTCCATGTTCTGGGGGAGTTTACATAAGGCCATGGAAACACTATTGAAGTTTAGTACTGCTTATCATCCTCAGACAGATGGGCAATCTGAAAGGATGATCTAGATATTGGAAGACATGCTGCGAGCATGTGTGCTGGACTTTGGTGGATCTTGGAATAAGTATCTACCTTTGATACAGTTTTCCTACAACAATAGTTATCAGTCTACCATTGGAGTTGCACCTTATGAGATGCTGTATGGTAGAAAGTGCAGTTCTCCCATTCATTGGGATGAAACAGGTGAAAGGAGATACTTGGGTCCTGAGGCAGTTCAGAGGACCAGTGAGGCCATTGAGAAGATTAGAGCTCGGATGCTCACTTCTCAGAGTAGACAGAAGAGCTATGCAGATCCCAAGCGTAGGAACGTGGAGTTCCAAGTGGGAGACTATGTCTTCCTTAGAGTCTCGCCATGGAAAGGGGTAAGAAGGTTTGGGAAGAAGGGCAAGTTGAGCCCTAGATTTGTAGGTCCATTTGAGATCCTGGAAAGGATTGGTCAGGTGGCTTACAGGTTGTCCTTGCCTCCGGCATTATCAGCCGTGCATAACGTGTTTCATGTTTCAGCTCTTTGGAGGTATGTATCTATGTGAATCATATTTTGAGCTATGAAGATCTGGAGCTTGAGGCAGATCTCTCCTTTGAAGAGCAGCCAGTCCAGATACTTGACAGAAAGAACAAGGTCCTCAGAAATATGACAATACCTTTGGTTAAGGTATTGTGGAGGAACAACAAGGTCGAGGAAGCGACCTGGTAGCTGGAGTCAGATATGCAGAGTCAGTATCCCGAGTTGTTCAGGTAGATTTCGAGGACAAAATTTCTATAAGGAGGGGATAGTTGTAATGCCTTGAAATCCCTAATGCGATTTAATGGCTAGATTAGTAGGTCGGGAGGGCCATAATTGCTTTATTATGCCATTAAATGATTATATGCATGTTTATGTGAATTATATTATAATATGATGTTAAATGCATGCATTCGGGTCCACATTTGACTATTAGGGCATTTTGGTAATTTGGCCCCGTTGAGGGCATATTTGTGTATTTTGGTGCATATTGTGATTTATGGATGAGATCCCATTATTATGGGGATATATTCGAGCTATTCGAAATGAGACGGTCTTATGTTGCAAATTAGCGGTTTTGTCATAACAGGGTCAATTATTGGGATATTGGATAATGAGAATGTTTATTTGATGATATATTGGGAGTTATTGAGATCAGGAGGAAATTCTGGAAGTTTTGACTATTTTGTCCCCAGGGGTGTTTTTGGGACCCCGAGAATTAGGTTTTATTTGAGGTGACTTAAGCCTGAAGTAGTTCGTCAGAAAGGAACCGTACGTTAAAAATACGTTCTCTTTATTCCGTTAACCTTTGTGACCATTCGTGGCAATTTCAAAGATATCTTGAGTTCTAGGAGTCGGAATCAAGCGAGAATTGAGGCATAGCAATCCTAGGAAATATTAGAAGCTTCTTGACCAAAGGATTTAGTGAGAAACAACCCAATCAAAGGTAATTCAAACTTTAAGTTTTGAGTTTTAGAGTTTCTAAGCTCTGAATTGGATTTTGTGTGTTGATGAGTTTTTGATTTGTTTGAGCCTCGAGTTTTGATAGTTTTTTATTATTGGGAAGTTTGGGAACTTTGATTTTTGGATTTTGAGATGTTTAGGTATGTTTGTGGAAGGTTTTAAATGGGAGAAAATGGAGTTATGGCAGGTTCCCGGGTGGGGGTCGCAGCCCTATTCTTAGGCGTCGCGGCCCAATCTTGAAGATGAAGATAGTGGGGTTTTGTCTGTGCTGGGGGTCGTGGCACTGAGTAGAGGGCACCGCGGCGCTTGCTCTTGGTGTGGCTGGGGGCCGCAGCTCATGAAGGGTTTTGAGGCCAATTGTGTTTTTTGATCATGGGAACTCAATTTTAGGCCTCGGGATCGTTCCTACTTCCTAGTTTAGTGGGGTTTGATGTCCCAGAGGCTAGGTCTTGGTTCAGGAACCCTTTGTTATTCATTTTATTGATGGTGTCCCATATTTGGTTATGACTAGGTGACCACTAAGGAATTAAAAGACAGATCGTTCTCAAGGGTCGTACTTTTACTCATTCTCACTCGAATCAGAGGTAAGAAAACTGCACCCTGTGTATATGACATGCGTGGTTGTATAGAGGCATGTTGGTTGTTAAATGTGGAAATTGATTGCATATTAAATGCTTAGAAAATCTTGCTTACTTGTGTATGGCACTGACTATTCAGAATCGGCACCGGTCGCTTATTACTGACCTAGGAGTCAGGAATGGCATAAGCATCATGAACGCAGAGCTGATAAAAGATTAGATCTAATTGCTATCAGCGTTGAATGAATCTAGGAGCATTAATGCTGGATTGACCCTAAGGTCGATGAAAATTAGAAACGCTTGACTAGTCTAGGACTAGTTACTCAGAGCCAGGGCAAAAGGCCTAGGTGACTGCTTGTCACGTGGCTAGGGAGCGGAATCCCATGGTTGTGACTCTATGGTCATGCGGCAGGTTATATTGGTGACTAGTTCATCGAACACCTATCTTGATAAGCTAGAGAAATGATCACTTATTTATAAAGCCCAGGTGACCCTATCGTCACATGGCTAATGGGAACGGAACCCACCTTAGTGACTTTTACAACTGTCATTCCTCTATTTTGGACTGAAAGTCCTGAATGATTATTATGATCATTGTTGATATTATATTCATGAAATATTGTGTTTTCTTGCTGGGCTTTGGCTCATGGGTGCTATGTGGTGCATGTAAAGGGAAAGAAAAGCTCACCCAGCCTTGAGTGGAGAGCTTAGGTGGTGTTGTGTACATATGCGGCCGCTTGACCACCACGACCAAGGAGTTCTCAGAGGAACTAGGGGGTTTACCCTATTTTTGCCGCTTAGGTCGGCGGGTTGTAAATTTAAACTGTAATGACCATTTTGAGTTGTAAATAACTTGTAAATGTTTTGATGGGCCCATGAACAGTTTTATGTTTTAAATAAAATATATCCTTTCCCTTTTGATTGATTTTCCACCTTAACCTGTTAATAACACCTAGAAGCATGTTTTTAACCAAAGAACTCGGGTAGCGAGTTAAATTCACGGTTCAACGTTCACCGTAACAATCTTAGGGTAACCAGGGCATTACAATCCTGGTCAAAACACTTGAGCTTGTGATAATAGACTCGTCCCCCAGTTTGGAGCGTAGGATCTTTGTTTTCTCTCTTTATAAATGCTTTTTGAAATATTATTTTTGTGTACTAAATCCTTTTATTCTTTTTAGGTGAAGAGATGGAACAACCAGGAGCTCCTGACCTAAGAACTACCTTTCAGGCTAGGAAGGCTAGTGTGGGCCCTGTTGTGAAGAGGCTCAGGGTGGCGAAAAAGACCACTCCTCCAGCGGGGAATACCTCAAAGTCCCCGGCCAAGAGCAAGGACATGAGCTCAACTCATGAGCTAGCTCCGGTGAATGTTGCTACCAAGCCATATCCCTTCCCCCCTCTCGAGAGATGCTCCCACCTCCTCAAGTCATTCAGGCCGAAGCTCCCACTGTCCAAATACCAGTGGTTCCTAAGAACTTGGAGTGGATCTTGAGGCCTTTTGAGGAATAATATATGAGATGACATCTCATATGGAGTGCCACGCATACAAATCCAGTGTGAGGGACTTAAGGAATATTGAGGAGCGCAGCTCGGAGAATGTCTTCGAGTCTGCTATGGGGATGAATCTTACTGTATGTTTTCTTAAGTCTGGTGATGAAAAAAAAAATATATTTGTTGAGTTCTAACTTGTTTTGTTATTTTGCAGTTCGTCCTGGCCCAATACCGCAGTGTAACTCGGGCTCGGACCAGGAACGATGAGCTCTAGGCTGAGCTGGACGCTGCCAAAGCTACCTTGAATGTTACCAAGGAAAGTGAGGAGGCTGCTAAAGCTGCCCTGGCAGCTGCTCAAAAGAATGAGCAAGCTGCTAAGGCTGCTCTCACCATCTCCCAAGAAAATGAGCAGGCAGAAAAAACCGCATTATCTGCCTCACAAGCTCAGACCCCTGAAGCTCAGGTCGAGATTGGTGAGCTTAAAGCAAGACTACTCGAGGCTGAGATCAAAGCTAAGGATGAAAGGGCGGCATCATCATCATCCATGGAGGAGATGTTATACCAGTGCTGGGCTTTCAACCAGTATGGGAACTTCTCTTTTATGGAGCCAAGGTTGTGGGACCCGTACCTTGTTAAATTCAAAGTTCGGCTTCTACAAGAGCCCTCGGAGACAGGTGATGCCTCTGGAGCAGCGAAGGGAGATGGCGAGGAGGTCACCTCTTTGGGGTGAGGTGAAGGAGCCCAATGATCTCCTTTGTATTTGTTTTTCTTTGTAATTATATAACAATTTTTTTTTATATTAAACAATTGCCTTTGGGCTCAGTTCGAGGTTTTTTCTCCTCGTGTAATTTATTGGCTTTATTTTGATATATATATATATATCTACCTTTCGATAAACACTTATCTTCCTTTATTATCTCTCATGCTTATGAATCCTCAGACTTGTACATTCGAGATTTTTGGAATCGATTTTCAGATCGAGATAGATTTTATTGAGCTTGGTTATATCCAAGCTTTTGTTTGATTATTTGCAACAGCGGGAAATCGAACGTCAACGCCAAGAACTGAATGAGCGGTAGGCAGACATGGACTGCCGGCAGAGAGATGCCACTGTCACCCTTGAAGCAGCCATTTAGTTGGCTCGGGGGCAAGCTGCGCCGGCTTCCCAACCGGATCAGCCACCAAATGCACCACCATAACGGGCCCCAAATCGAAGTCCTCCGCTTCAGCCAGGGAGCCCTCAAAGGCCGGAGTAGTCGCCTGCTGCTCAATAGGATATCCAAATTCAGGATCCTGAGCAGCAGCCACCTTCTCACGCTGGTCGAGACAATCCCCATCGTCAGAGGCAGAATAGGGCCGGGCAGCCTCCCTGAAGCCCTAGATGCCCAGTGGCAGGTGCGCCAAATCCACCGAGCAGGGGGCAACGTCCTTCTGCTAACAGAAGGCACGCTGAGTCAGGCTCTGTAGTCAGGGGACCCCCACGGCATAATAATGTAGGGGACCAACCGACCAACGCAGGCCTCCCCCTAACGCTCGGGATGTGCTAGCTAGAGGAGGAAACAGCGTGACCAGCCGGTCACACCATAGTCAATCGTAGTTTAGGGAGGGCCATGATTATAATGAAGCTGACTCCGGCAAGAGAAATGCTAGTCGAGGGCATGAAGAAAGAGGTGGAGATAGGAACCCCCCCACCAAGAGAAAATAGGCCTGCGAGCCAAAACGCTGGAGGGCATCCTAGACAACATAACTTCTTTGATCGGTTGGGCGGTAGCGAGCAAAGATGCAAAGATGATGACATGAGGGACGTGCTCAACGACAGGCGCAAGAGGCACGATGAGTACGCTCCTCCTGCACCAATCGCCCCAGCGATCCCAGACGCCGTACAAGCCCAAATTGATGCACTAAATTAGGTTTTCCAGCAGCTGGTGGGAAGCCGAACATCCCACATCGAGTACGATCGGAGAAGAGGTACTTCGTTCATACAGAGAATAGTTGTGGCAGAAACCCCCAGCAAATTCAAGATGCCAGTATTGCCAAAATTTGATGGGTACGGGGACCTGGTATCCCATGTGAACAAGTTTGAAATACAGATGGACATCCAAAAGGTGTCGGATGATGCTCGCTGCATGATTTTTACGGCCACCCTATCTGACGCTGCTCAGGAGTGGTTCTTTAAATTCCACCCTGCTAACATAGTATCATGGGAAATGTTCGTGAAGGAATTCTATGGGAAATTCTATGATGGTCGTGTTCACCCGACCGAAGCCAACCAGCTGGTCGAGA
This sequence comes from Humulus lupulus, assembly GCF_963169125.1. Lineage (NCBI taxonomy): Eukaryota > Viridiplantae > Streptophyta > Magnoliopsida > Rosales > Cannabaceae > Humulus > Humulus lupulus. The sequence goes on from NC_084793.1 coordinate 140,456,206, forward strand.
TATGCCAGAAGGAGGGAGAATCCTTGAAGGAATATGTCCAATGTTTCATGTGAGCAGCTGCTGGGGCTAAAACTGTCGGAGATGAAAGGAAAATGATGTCCCTAACTACTGGGTTAAGGCGCCATTCTCCCCTTTGGAACAGCCTATGAAAGAATGGGGTGAAGAGTACCCAGGAGTTTCTTGATCGAGCAAATCGATACATCAAACTTGAGGATGCAATTGCCAATGAGGGGAAATTGCCTGCGAAAGACAAGGGATCGAAGGAAGATCCCTCTAAATCCGCCAACGGGTCGGATAAACCCAATGGAAACGGCAAAGGCAACATGAACGGTAAAAATGGTGGAAAAAGGGTGAGCAATGAGCCATCAACGTCCGAAAATAAGCGCCCTAAAGGAAACAAGTTTGAGCCAAGATTCACCAACTACACGGCCCTTGTCGACAACAGAGCGGAGGTCTACCAGGCAACCAGCTCCAATGTCCCTTACAAACGACCAGAACCTATAAGGAAGGTTATCTCCAAGAGAGATACAACAAAGTTTTGTCATTTCCACAACGACTATGGCCATGACACTAATGAGTGTAACCAACTGAAGGATGAGATCGAGTTCCTTATCAGACAAGGACACCTAAGGAGATATGTGCGAGCCACAGGAGGTTCTCAGCAAGAGGCTCAAGGAGGCAACGAGTAGGCGCCTGTACGGCAATGCTCGCCACCTTTACAGCCAGCTCCTGTGGCAGGTATGTTACTCACCATCTTTGGCAGCCCACACCTTGTAGGAGATAGTGGGAAGGAAAGGGAACGATACGCTCGGACCTTACGCCACGACCAGGACATCGCGATGCTGAATGTGGAGGAGCGAGCGCCCAAAAAAGCTCGAGCAGAGGAAGAGTTAATACCATTCTCTGAGCTTGACGCTCAACATGTCCGATTCCCACATTCGGACCCTCTGGTTATGGACGTCCAGATTGCCAACATGATGGTTAAAAGGGTGTTAGTTAACATAGGGAGCTCATTCAACATCTTGTACAAATCTTCACTGGAGAAGATGAAGTTGTTTGTGAAGGACCTGGAGTCGTGCAACCAAACCATTTATGGTTTTTCTGGCGAAGGGCTCGCGCCTACAGGGTCGATTAGGCTTCTAGTTACAGCAGGAGTTGCGCCCGTGAACAGGACATTGCTCACTACTTTTATAGTAATTGATTGTCCTTCCGCGTACAATGTTGTAATTTGAAGGCCTATTCTGGTTGACCTGCGAGCTGTGACCTCGGTTTGGCACCTTTCCATGAAATTCCCAACTGACGCAGGGATAGGATGCGTATTGGGAAACCAGCGAGAAGCGAGGGAATGCTACAATTCCTCGATATCTAAGGCAAAGAAATGTGGATCAACGGAAAAGGCCGGAAAAGAGTTGCAGACGGCCAATGAAACATAAGCCCAATCAGGTCAGTACGTCACCAAATAGGGTGTTTCCCAAAGTGAGGATAAGGATTTGGATCCTTGCTATGAAGAAGTAGGACCCATCGAGGACCTCAAAGAGGTCCAACTCGATGAAGCAGATTCGACCAGGGTTGTGAAAGTCGGTAAAAACTTAGAGACAACAATATACAAAAGCTAGTGGAAATTTTGAAGAAGAACCAGGAAGTCTTTGCCTGGTCGCATAAAGACATGGTTGGAATTGACCCAGCAGTTATCAGCCATGTCCTGAACATAGAAAAAAAATTTCCACCAGTGCAACAGAAAAGAAGGCTCATCGACAAAGATAGATCGAAAGCTTTAAAGGAAAAAGTCGAGACGCTAAAGGAGAATGGATTCATCAGGGTAGCATTTTATCCATCGTAGGTCTCTAATCCTGTACTAGTACCCAAGCCAAATGGCAAGTGGAGAACATGCGTTGATTTCACAGACCTTAATAAAGCCTGCCCGAAAGATTGTTTCCCGCTCCCAAGAATCGATCAGTCGGTCGATGCCACTTCAGGGCACGAATTCCTATCATTTATGGATGCATACTCTGGGTACATAAGATCAGTATGCACCCACCTGATCAGGATCACACCAACTTTCAGAATGATACAAGGCTTTACTGTTACAAAGTAATGCCCTTCAGTTTGAAAAATGCTGGTGCGACTTACCAGCGATTAGTCAATCACATGTTCAAAGAGCTGATCGGTACAAACATGGAGGTATATGTTGATGACATGCTAGTTAAGTCGAAGAAGGCAAAAGAACACATAGAGGACTTGCAAGAGTGCTTTAATGTCTTGAATAAGTATAAGATGAAGTTGAATCCCCTTAAGTGTTCCTTCGGAGTTGGATTAGGGAAATTTTTGGGATTTATAGTTAACTCACGAGGAATTGAAGCCAATCCCAAAAATACTAAGGCCCTGGTCGATATGAAATCACCAACAAAGATAAAAGATGTTCAAAGTTTAACAAGGAGAATCGCTCTAAGTAGATTTATCTCCAAATCGACGGACAAGTGCATCCCATTTTTTAATCTACTTAGAGGCAATAAGAAATTCGAGTGGACGGAGGAGTAAGAACAGGCATTCCAGGCTTTAAAGTCTCACATGTCACAGCCACCAATTCTATCTAAGCCGGTCGAAAAAGAAACTTTGTTCATCTACTTGGCAATCACAGAATATGCTGCTAGTGCTATTCTAGTAAGAGAGGAGGAAAATGGGCAAAAAGTTGTGTACTATGTAAGCAAAAGGCTAATAGGGGCAGAACTGCGGTATCTGCCCAATGAAAAATTAGCCTACTGCTTGATTCTAGCCTCCAGAATGTTGCAGCCATACTTCCAAGCTCACCATATCACAATATTAACCGACCAGCACCTACGGCAAGTTCTGTAGAAGCCAGAAGTTGTTGGCCGATTATTGAAATGGGAAGTTGAACTTGGGCAGTTTGAAATTTCTTACTTACCACGAGCAACCGCAAAAGGGCAAGCTCTGGCTGACTTCATCGTAGAGCTCACTGGGCTTCCAGACAGTGAACAGACAGAAGAGCCTGAACCTCAAAGCCAAACTCCCTCTTGGAATTTTCTTATAGACAGTTCTTCTAATGAGCACCACGCTGAGGCTGGGTGATTTTGGTAACGCCCTAAGGACATCGATTCCACTGCGCAATCAGGTTCGACTTCACAACGTCCAACAACGAAGCAGAGTATGAAGCACTACTCGCTGGGTTATGATTAGCCAGAGACATGAATGTAAAGTCGCTTGAAATATATAGTGACTCCCAGTTGGTGGTTAATCAAATTAATAGAGAATATCAAGCTCGAGGTCTGAAGATGGTTGCTTACGTGAGCAAAGCAAAAGATCTGTTGGCACAATTTGAAAGGTACACCCTCCAGCAAGTACCCCGCGACTAGAACTCAAACGCTGATGCGTTGGCCAAATTAGCGAGTGCGAAGGATGTCGACACGCTGAACATAGTGCCTGTTGAAGGACTGTCTGAACCAAGCATCAGAATAGAAGAAGCCTCTCTAATAATTCAGGCAGCAGATACATGGATGACACATTTCATTGAGTACTTGACGCATGGAACACTGCCACCAGATAGGAACCAAGCAAGGACCCTTCAGAGGCAAGTTGTTCGGTTTATCTTGGTCGACAAAATTTTGTATAGAAGAGGGTACTCAATGGCACTCCTAAGGTGTGTTTCTAAAGAAAAAGCCAAGGAGTTAATGCGAGAGGTCCATGAAGTTTTCTGCGGAGATCACGCTGGGGGGCAGAGTTTATCGAAAAAGATCCTAAGGGTACTTATGGCAAACAATGAATGAAGACTCGATGGAATTCATTCAAAAATGCGACAAGTGTCAGAGATTCTCCAAGATTCCGCGAGCAGCCCCTAATGAGCTAAAGCAGATGCAATGTCCATGGCCATTTGCAGTATGGGGAATAGACCTAATCGAGTCTTTGGCCACAAAAAAAGGCGGCGTTAAATACATTGTGGTGGTTGTTGATTACTTCACAAAGTGGGCCGAAGATGAGCCACTTGCGACCATAACGACCAAGAAAGTACTGGACTTTGTAGTCAAGAGCATAGTATGTCACTATGGATTACCAATAAAAATTGTCTCAGACAACGGCACACAGTTTGATAGTGATCTGTTCACAAATTTTTGTGAGCGGCATTGAATTATCAAAAGCTTTTCTTCAGTTGCTCACCTGCAGGCAAACAAGCAAGTCGAGGCTGTCAATAAACACTAAAGGATACTCTGAAGAAAAGGCTCGAAGAAGCAAAAGGGGCATGGCCAGAATAGTTGCCTGAAGTCCTCTGGTCATATAGAACTTCCCATCGAACATTAATAGGCCACACTCCATTTTCCTTGGCCTATGGATATGAATCTATGTTGCCTGTTGAGTTAGATCTGCCATCGCATCAGAGGATGACATACGATCAAGGCTCTAATAGCTAGTTATTAATGGAATCTTTGGATTTGGTTGATGAAAGGCGCGAGCAAGCCCAACTCCGAGTAGCAGCTTACCAACAAAAGGTCGCCCGGTATTTCAACTCTAAAGTACATGAAAGGAAATTTAATGTGGGAGATCTGGTACTTAGAAGAGTTTTTCTTAACACCCGCGATCAAGCTGCTGGAGTACTCGGACCTAACTGGGAAGGACCGTACCAAATCGGAGAAGTCCTTCCAGGCACTTACAAACTTGCTCGCTTAAATGGAGATCTCATTCCTCGCTATTGGAATGGAGAACACATGTGCAAGTACTATCAATAAACAATTCTTCTTAAAGAATTGGCTTGTATTAATTTTACTTTTTACAAGTTTATGAACAAGGGTTAGTCATTCTTATGACTGATTGCTTATAAGTGTAAGATCATATTTTTGATCACTTGTACAGACACGATTGTCCATTTTGTTACGAGAAATAAAAGGGACTATGCGCAGCCAGTAAATCTTGCCTAATATTGTATTTATTACAAGTATTTGCTCATTACGTGTGTTGTTTTGCTATATTATCATTCTAAAATCTCTATTACGAACAGAAATGTTCGAACAGGTCTTGGTCAAGGCAAGTGACTGAGGACCTAAAGCTCCTCAATCACTTGGGGGCATATAAGGTATCTAGTAAGCAAAGCATATCAACAAGTATGTAAACACACGAGCAAAATAAGTGAAAGCATGCTACGGTACTTAGAGTATTTTTCAAAATTTTGTTATTTTGTTAAATCAAACCAAAGTGCTATGCTAAGTTCCTTCATGTGAACAGATGTTATAATAAAATGCAAATATTATAATATCAAAAGTTAAATCCTTTACACCGCAAGCAATTACTGCTCGGATGTAATTGTCTATTAAAAGGAAATCTGCCCGTGCAGTAATAAAAATATAAATTGTCTTGACATCACAAATCGTAGTTCGTATGTCTTAAACTACAGGTTAAAATTAAAGAAAAACAAGTAAAATTATGAAGCGACAGGAGGGTCCTGAGGAGTTTGCTGGTCGACAGAAGCCCCAGCTTCCTCTTCTGCGCCATCAATGCCCGTAGCCAAGGATATTTCGGGGGAGGCTGGGATTTTTGCTCTCTCCTCTTCCTCCAAGCGAGCAAGGCACTGGTTTATTTCAGTTTGCCTCATGCACTCAGAGAGATAGCTGAAGTCTACCTCGTGGTTGTGCTTCCAGAACGCGTAGAAGCAGTTAGAGGTGGCTCCCTTATACCTCACCAAGTTGCTGGCATTGGTTTCCTCGAGCTCTTTGATGCGCCCCTCTAGCCTATCAGTTTCCTTTTTACTAGCGATCCAGTCATCTTCAAGCTTTTTGGCCTCCTGGAAGTTTAGTTTAGAAGCCTCCTTGAACTTCTCTTTCTCCACAAGGGCTTTGGTCAGGGCAGTCTGGAACGTCTTCAGTTCTTCGATCAGCTTGGTGTTTTGCTCGAGAAATTCTGTGTTTTTCCCCTCAAACATCTTTGACTCCTCAGCACGCCTGGCCTCAGACTCTTTGAATTGAGTAATCAAAGCCCCCGAGCGGTGCCAGCTGGCAGTCATAGTTAGCATTCCCTGCGATCAGAAAAAAAAAAAAGATAAGGTGATGGTAGAAAATGACAAAATAATTAAATAAAGCTCAGCAATAGATAACAGCTTACACTGGCTATTTCGTTTAGCGCATGTTTGATTATCTGGTGGACCTCCATGGAATCGGTGCTAACAATGGCCTCTCGTCTGCGTCGGTGCCTTGAGAGTTTGGTCATTCTCTCTTTGGCCAAGCTAAGGACGACATTTGTCAGGACATCTCCAGTTTGGTTAGGAGGTGTCTGGTCGGCGGGTGCTGGTGGAGGAGGGTTCTGGTCGACTGGTGCTGGGGGAGACGGAGGGGGTGTAGTTTCCTTGGAAGGAGCTGCTGCTGGAGGGTCCCCAGTCTGAGCCTTTTTGGTCGGGGGATTCTTGCTGCTTTCTCCACGGTGTGGCCTACTCTCTTTCTTTTTGCCCGAAGGAGCGACGGGTACACTGTAAAGCTCGAAAATATCTTCAGATAACATGTCTACAAGTAAGAAAATATAAGAGTAGTTAGACAATATGAATAGATGTACTTACTACATCAAGGAAATAAGAGCAAGGAAATTTTAAGTAAAATACCCGAGCTACAACTACTGGTCGCTACATTATTTACTGTACTACTGCAACACTCACTCACTGCCTTGAAGAAATCTGAATTTAAATTGGGTGTGTATTTAAAGTTGTCGTCCCCATCAAATAAATGACAGGGAATAGGCAAATTGTCTAAGAGTGAGAAGATAGTACCGTTCTCATTTGAAGATTCAAGAATGGGCGCAAGGTGTTTGGAAACCTTCTTTTTGCCCTTTCCCAGAGGAGCAACGGTGGTAGCTGCTTGGGGGGTGCTGGAGGGTTCCCTAATAGTCACTCCTGTTGGCTTTTCCGGAGGTTGTGACACATCTTGGTGTTGGTCAGAAACTTCTCCACCAGTAGCACTCTCCGCAGTTGATTCCCTCACATCCTGGTGAGGGCCCAAAAGGCTAACCATCCTTAGATTGTTTTCTGTGACCATCTCTTTGATGTTTTATTATATATCCCTCATGCTGGCCAGGGAAGCTGCTCGTATCTCCATTTCTGGAGTAGGAGTTGGTCGGCGCCACAGACCTGAGTGGCACTAAAATTCTAAGGAATGTGCCAAAAGACTAAAATAAAGCAACGTAAGCGACCAGAGAATAAATAAATTACCTCCTTAAGTGAAGGCCAGATTGTTTGCGACCAAATCTGTTGTTAAAAAGTACTCCTAGAAGTACTTTCCTACGTTGGACTTGTAGGTGATCTCACTTAGGATGGTACGAGCAGATTCCTGGTGGCAAAAATGGAAGAACCCTGTGTTGTTGTGATTGGGGTTGGACTTGAGATTAAATAGGTAATTCATCTCATGCGGTGTAGGCACAGGCCACTTCTTATGGCTGTACAGGATATAGAGAGTAGAAAGCACTCTATATCCGTTTGGGATGATTTGGAAGGGGGCAACCTCGAAATAGTTGTCCACACCCCTAGAAGAATGGATGAAGAGGCAAGGATTCCCCTGCCTCAATATGGTATCTCGACCAGGCGCTGTAGGCGCCCCCAGGCAGGTTTGCCCGTTGGTCGATGGAAGGTTTATTTAGGGTTATCCCAGAAAGTCCATACTTTTTGAGATAATTCCCTACCATCCTAACATTAATGTTGCTAGGAGGTACCACGTACCATTCGACCTCTGGTCGAAGGATGTCCCAGAGTTGGGCTTTTGCTTGGATTTCTGACTGGGATGTGTTTTTGCGTGGAGGTCTAGATGAAGGATTTTTAGCCAGAGGAGCAGGCTGATTTACAGGTGGGTTAGTTGATTTCTTTTTCTGGGCGGTTGATTTTACTCGACCTATGTGTTTTGGACTGGTCGAAGATTTATCTGAAGGGTTGCGGGAGAAAGGAATTTCTGGGATTAGAAATGACGGCTGTTCTAGATCTTCGAGCAGCTGGGCTAGCAAGTCGTCGTCGATTGGCCTCTCACCTCCCCACGGATCATGCATGAAAATCTTCGAGTACAGAAGGGGAGATGAGAATCTACGGCCAAAAGACCAAGAAGTGTGAAAGTTTTAAAAACATTGCTCATGTATAAAATTTAAGCTTTTATACGACCAGCAGCATTCTAACAAAAACTCTGAAATCTAAGCGAACAGTTTGAAAAATGGATTAAAAAGATGAAGTGAAAAGTTTTTCAGGAAAAACTTTTCGACTGAAGGGGCGGGAAAAACCTAGTTTTTTCTATAAGCTTAAAAATCAAATTTTTAGTTCGATTTTATGCCATAAATTAATAATCCTAACTACCAAATTGATTCCTAAGTCTCATGTAGTGTTATTTCCTTATCCTATCATGCTCAGACCTATGTACCCATTTACCCCAAAACAGTATCTCTCAAGAACAGTCAAGAACATTCAGGAACAACAGATATGAAGCAGATATTGCATGGAATCTCAATGACTGAAAGGTTTGAGAAACTTACTTGGATGAATGTTGGAGTAAATTTCTGAAATGCTAAGTCAGATGGCTAGACAAAAGCTATGTGAATCGTCAAGGTTGTCTGAGTTTCTGGGCTTTCTGTGTCTTGTTCTTCGGTGTTCTTGAGGAGAGAGTAAAAGGTAAAAAGTAATTTCGAAGGGGTATTTATATTGGGAAAGGAGTAGTTACCTAGGGGTAACTTCTCAAGGCATGTGTAACGCCCTGGATAGCCAAGACCGCTACACTGTGTGTTTATAAAGGTGTGAGACTTGCTAATCAAGTCGTTTACTCAAAACGTGTCATTAGCTAAAGTGCTCTAGGGCTAAAAGACATTTAGGCCACAAAACAAACATTTTATAGATTATAAACCATTTACAGAAGGGATCCCCAAAAGTAAAATGTTTAAAAGTTGGTTTACAAAATTTAGCAGTTAAGAGTAAACATTAGCCATACTAAGGCAAAATACAAGGTTCTGGTCCTCTTGTCCCTGTAATCTCCTCAACCATGGCGGTTGAGCGGCCTGACATGTACATTCACCCTGCGGAGCTCTCCAATCAAGGTTGATCAATCTTGCCCTTACCTTTACCGGCACCACGCAGCACCCGTGAGCCGAGGCCCAGCAAGAAAACAACATACACAACATATACAATATTTTCAGCTAGATATTCTAGTAAGCATGTTCAGATATTCAACCCATAGCATATAAGCATACTTCAAGGAACAATAACTTCATCTATACCTAGATTATTCAGCACTCTCATTAATCACATTCATAGCCAAATATAATAATCAACAATCACAAATACTAGGGCCGACACCTTAGGTCGCACCCTCTGTTTAACCCACTGACTCCGACCTGCTTAAACCGAGCTCAGTGCATAATAATCTGTCCTCGGATACCAGTGTCCAAGCCGTGCCAATTGCACAAGTTAACCGTGGCACGCTTAGGCCGTTGGTTTACAATTTACATGGCATAATACCATTCTTTCAGTCATATATATCAGGGAGCCCTTAGTCCCATTCAAATATTTATCCAGGTGTAGTTTTCTAACCTTTGGCTTTTAGATGAATTAGATACGGGCGATACTCCTTGAGCGCGATCCGATCCCCGAGCCCTAGCTTAGCACCTAGTCACAACCACGATGAAGGATACCATTAACAATCTTAAATGAGCTTCTAGGCAAAGTTCTAGTCCCTGGAACATTGATCTTGACTAAATATGGTAAAAGATTCAATCCCGAGCACCCTAGGTTAAATTCCCAAGCCTAAAATCCCAAAATCCCTTAAGGGCCCCGGCATGGCCCCAGACAGAACCCTCCATGGGCACAAAAACAGGTAAGGGCCGCAGCATTCCTTAGGCCATGCTGCGGCTCGTCCTCCTTCCTCAGCACAACTCAACTTCCAAGGGCTGCGGCTCACCAAGAACCATGCCGCAGCCCGACCCCTTCGAACCCAGAAAAACCACCATTTTTAACTCCCAAACCTCATGCAAACTCACTCAAAACCACCCTAAATCCACAACTCAATTAACCATAGACTTCCCACAAGATTCCAACAACTCAACCCAGCTGAATCCTAGGCTAGAAACCCATCAAAGACCCATTTCAATTACTGAAACTTCCTAACTTAAAAAAACAAAACCCAGCCATGGAAACTCTAAAATTCAACCATCAAACTTTGAATTGAACCTTACCTCAGTTGTAGAATCGTTTCTCCAAGGACCCCATAGCCTGTCTTCAGAGTTTCAAGCCTCAAGCTCCACCTTAAATGTCAAAGTCACAACTATCAAAACTCAGCCATTTTTTCTTAAAGTTTCTAACCACAGAACGAAAATCAATGCTTACCTTGGCTCTAACTCAGTCCTTGATTAGTTCTTGAGCTCAACCTCTAATTCAGCCCTTTAATTCCTCAAAGATTCAGCTTGATTCCAGTAATTCCTCCTCAAATTTCAGTGTTTTTCTTCCTTAGGAGAGAGAAAGAGTTGAGAAAGGGTCGGTTTAATTTCTGTGTCTAGGATTTTCTAAGTCTGTCCAAGTATATCCTTAGGTTATTAGACTAATCCCAAAGCTCGGGGTACCGGAAACATCCCCGAGGGAAAAATAGTAAATCTCCCCAATATTCCCGCCTAAACTCTCTAACCTCAAATATATCTCCATATATTTATTTCCATCACCCTATAGTCTAAATCACTACCCGATACCTAAAACACCCCTGACTTGTCCAAAGTCAATTATAATGCCCCGTTGGGACTTTTCCCGCTATCTAGCCCTAAGATTGCCTCTAGTCGCCGGCTGCAGATTTATCCACATAATAATGTGGTTCTCAAATATATCTCATACATATATATCATATCATCATATAATACCATCAATTATCATATGCACACTATTAATCATATAATTACGTATTTAGATCAATAACATTCATTATAATCCCAATTATGCCCTCCCGACACACTAATCAAGGCCCTTAAGCCTTATTAGTGATTTTGGGTCGTTACAACTATCCCCTCCTAATGAGAATTTCGTCCTCGAAATTTACCTGAAAAGCTCGGGATACTGATCCCGCATCACTGTCTCTAACTCCCAGGTCGCTTCCTCGACCTTGCTATTTCTCCACAACACCTTTACTAACGGAATTGTCTTGTTTCGTAAGACTTTGTCCTTCCGATCCAAAATCTGAACTGGTCGCTCCTCATAGGAAAAATCTGTCTGTAACTCTAAGTCCTCGTACTTCAGTACATGCGTCATATCAGAAACATACTTCCACAACATGGAGACATGGAACACATTATGAACTCCTGATAGCAACGGTGGTAAGGCCAGTCTATAAGCCACCTGTCCAATCCTCTCTAGGATCTCAAAAGGTCCAACAAACCGAGGGCTCAGCTTTCCCTGTGAGGCAAGCATCTTATCTCGGATCTGTGAGGCAAGCATCTTAGCTCGGATCTTTTCAATAGCCTCATTAGTCTTCTGAACCATATCTGGCCCCAAATACCTTCACTCACCCATCTCATCCCAGTGAATGGACGATCTACACTTTCTTCCATATAACATCTCATAAGGAGCCACTCCAATCGTGGACTGATAACTGTTGTTATATGAAAACTCAATCAATGGGAGGTACTTACTCCACGAACCCTCAAAGTCGATCACACATGCCCTAAGCATGTCCTCCAATACTTGAATCGTCCTCTCAGACTGTCCATCAGTCTGAGGATGAAAGGTTGTGCTAAACTTCAGCTGAGTCCCCATAGCTCTCTGTAGAGCTCTCCAAAACTTGGAGGTAAAGATAGGGTCTCGATTAGATACAATAGACTTTGGAACCCCATGGAGATGAACTATCTCCCTCACATACAGCTCTGCATACTGTTCCACTGTATAGGTTGACCTCACTAGTAGAAAATGAGCTGACTTCGTGTATTTGTCCACTATTACCCACACCGAGTCATGAAGTCCAACTGTCCTGGGTAATCCTCCCACAAAATCCATCATAATGTCCTCCCACTTCCACTCTGGGATACCCAAAGGCTGAAGCAATCCCACTGGTCGCTGATGCTCAGCCTTAACCTGCTAACATGTCAATCATTTAGCCACATACTCTACCACGTCCTTCTTCATCCCGGGCCACCAATATAATGTCTGTAGATCCTGATACATCTTCGTGGTACCTGGATGAAGTGAGTATGGCATAGTGTGATACTCATCCAGTATCTCTCGTCTGATCCCCTCATCTTTCAGAACACAAATCCGTCCCCTGATACCGAAGCAAACCTGTCTCAAAAATAGTATAATCTTTAGCTGTCCCCTCTAAGACATGCTGTCTAACCTCGTGCAACTGCGCATCCACTAACTGACCCTCCTTGACCCGCTCCAACAGGGTCGACTGCAAGGTAATATTGGCTAACTGGCCCACTACCAGTTCTATCCTTACCCTGACCATCTCATCAGCCAATTCTCTCGAGATCTGGGTGGAACTATACAACTGTCTGGGCCCCTCCGGCTCAATGCATCTGCCACCACGTTGGCTTTCCTAGGATGGTAAAGGATATCACAGTCATAATCCTTAACCAACTCCAACCAACGTCTCTGCCTCATATTTAAATCCTTCTGGGTAAAGAAATACTTCAAACTCTTATGGTCGGTGTATTACTCGCACTTCTCTCCATACAGATAATGACGCCACACCTTCAGTGCAAATACCACTGCTGCTAACTCCAAATCATGAGTCAGATACCTCTGCTCATACTCCTTCAGCTGTTGAGATGCATAGGCTATGACTTTCTCATTCTGCATCAGCACGCAGCCTAAACCCATCCTCGATGCATCACAGTAGACCACAAACTTCCCTTCCTCCAAAGGAAGACTCAACACAGGTGCAGAAATAAGTCGTCGCTTCAACTCCTGAAAGCTGTTCTCACACTTCTCTGACTAGACGAATTTCTGATTCTTTCTTGTCAACTCGGTCATCGTTGAAGAAATCTTTGAGAACCCCTCTACAAACCGCCTGTAGTAACCAGCCAACCCAAGGAAACTCCGCACCTCCGAGGCATTCCTCGGCCTCGACCAATCCCTAACTGCTTCTACCTTGTACGGATCCACCTTAATCCCTTCTACCCCAACTATATATCCAAGGAAGGTCATCTCCGGTAACCAGAACTCACACTTCTTAAACTTGGCGTATAACTGATGCTCCCTCAACCTCTGTAAAACCTGTCAGAGATGCTGCTCATGCTCTGCCTCTGAACTAGAGTATACCAAAATGTCGTCGATGAAGACAATGACGAACTGATCCAAAAAGTCCTTGAACACTCTGTTCATTAAGTCCATGAAAGCCGCTGGGGCATTGGTCAGACCAAAAGACATGACCAGGAACTCATAATGCCCATACCGTGTCCGAAAGGCCGTCTTCGGTATGTCCTCATCTTTGATCCTCAGCTGGTGATAACCATATCGAAGATCAATCTTTGAGAACACCGTCTTACCTTGCAACTGATCGAACAAGTCATCAATCCTTGGTAGAGGGTACTTATTCTTAATGGTTAACTTGTTCAATTCTCTGTAATCGATGCACATCCTCAAAGTCCCGTCCTTCTTCTTAACAAACAACACTGGAGCGCCCCATGGAGAGTAGCTAGGCCTGATAAACCCCAAATCCAGAAGTTCTTGCAGCTGTATCTTCAACTCTTTCGGTTCTACTGGTGCCATTCTGTACGGTGTCCTAGATACTGGTTCTGTCCCCGGTGCTAGCTCAATCTCAAATTGAATCTCCCTACGTGGCGGCAACCCTGGTAAATCCTCAGGAAATACGTCTAAGAATTCAGACACCAATCCGTTCTCTCCCAGCCCTGCCGGCATGACCCTAGTAGTATCCACCACACTGGCCAGAAAACCTATGCATCCCCCCTGCAACAAGTCTCTGGCTCTGAATGCTGAAATCATGGGTACGCGGGGTCCAGACACCGCACCCACAAAGGCAAAAGGGTCCTCGCCCTCAGACTCAAAAGTCACCATCTTCTTCCTGCAGTCAATAGTAGCTCCATACCTGACCAACCAATCCATCCCCAAAATCATATCAAAATCCTCCATGTCTAACTCAATCAGATCCACCGAGAGTTCCCTACTATCAACCATCACTGGCAGTGCCCTAATCCATCTCTTAGAAACTACCAATTCCCCGGTAGGCAGTAAAGTCCCAACCCCTACAGTCCGATACTCACTAGGTCTACACAATCTATCTATCACTTTACTAGAAACAAAAGAATGTGTAGCACCAGAATCAATCAATACTGTAAAAGGAGTGCCAGCGCTAGAAAGCTGACCTGTCACTACCGAGGGACTAGCCTCGGCCTCAGCCTGTGTCAAAGTGAATACTCGAGCTGGAGTCAAGCTATCCACCTTCCCCGCTTCACCCTTCTTCACTGTTGGGCAGTCTTTCCTAAGATGCCCCACTGTACCACATACGAAACAAGCCTTGGCCCGACACTCGCCCAGATGGCGTCTTCTACATCTCGGGCACTCTGGATAGGTCCACCATGCCTCACCACCACTCTGACGGCCACCCTGACCACCCCGAACCCTCCTGTCAAGACCAGGAGCGGTTGAGGTGTCAGGAGTCTTCCTCTTGAAGTCACTGGGGCCTCCGCCCCTGCCAGACCCAGAATATGGAGGCACTGCCCTGCAGCCCTCCCTTCTCGCTGCACTATCCCTCCATATCTTATTCTCCGCTTCCTCAGCGGTAAGAGCCTTCTCAATGGCCTGGGCACAAGTTGTTCCTCCAGGTACCGTTGTGATCCTGACATCCCAGGCTATCATAGCATTAAGCCCTCTAATGAATCGATCTTGCCTAGCAGCATTAGTAAGCACAAGTTCTGGTGCAAACTTTGCAAGCCTATCGAATTTCAGGGCATATTCAGTAACAGTCATATTGCCCTGAACCAGACTCACAAACTCATTCACTTTCGCTGCTCTAACAGCAACATTATAATATTTCTGACTGAATAGATCTTTGAAACCTTCCCAACTCAATGTAGTCACATCCTTAGTCTGCGATGCCACTTCCCACCAGATACGGGCATCCTCCCTCAACATATAAGTGGTGCAGGCCACTCTATCATGCCCCTCAATCCTCATAAAATCTAGAATTACTGTAACCATAGTTAGCCACTGCTCGGCTTTCAATGGATCCGGTCCACCCTCAAAGATTAGGGGTTGCTACTTCCTGAACCGCTCATATAACGGCTCCCATCTGTTACCAACCTCCCCTGCCTGCATAACTGGTACCACTGCAGGTGGTACAATAAGGGCAACACTCCCTGATGGAGCCTGCTGTCGCAGAATACGGATCTGCTCGTCCTGACTCTATAATCGAACCTGCATCTCAGCCATTAACTGCTGCCAGTTCTCAGGGGCTGGCGGAGGGTTCTGGCCCTGGTCATCATCTCTGGCCCCAGATCTAGTGCCGGCTAGTCTCGTAGATTTTCTTGGACGCATAGCTATCCAAGTTAATCTGCAAATAACGACTCGGCATTCAGACCATGATGACAAGGTAAAAACATCTCCAAGATCCACCAATAGAATATCACCACTCACAAACAGTCCACATATAAGCATCCATTCTCATGCACTGGCTTCTAATAAGCACGCCTCCAATCCAATCGAAAAAAAGCTATGAAACAGGCATTCATCCAAGCACAATATGCAATTAATCATTCAAATATTCATCTACATGCACGGCGATGTTAATAACACATGCCTCAATATTCTCACACAACAGTCAAGGGACAGGCCCTATCAGTATCTCATGCTTCCTAATAATCCAGTAAATAACAGCATTCATAGCTCATCACAAGCACATAAGCACATAGGCACATATACACATTACCGAACCCTGATTTAAGCTTGTCTCTAGCAACGAATGTACATGTCCAGCCTGTCTTCAGGAACCCTTAAACCTAGGACGCTCTGATACCAAGTTGTAATGCCCTGGATAGCCAAGACCGCTACACTGTGTGTTTATAAAGGTGCGAGACTTGCAAATCAAGTTGTTTACTCAAAACGTGTCATTAGCTAAAGTGTTCTAGGGCTAAAAGACATTTAGGCCACAAAACAAACATTTTATAGATTATAAACCATTTATAGAAGGGATCCCCAAAAGTACAATGTTTAAAAGTTGGTTTACAAAATTCAGCAGTTAAGAGTAAACATTAGCCATACTAAGGCAAAATACAAGGTTCTGGTCCTCTTGTCCCTGTAATCTCCTCAACCGTGGCGGTTGAGCGGCCTGACATGTACATTCACCCTACAAAGCTCTCCAATCAAGGTTGATCAATCTTGCCCTTGCCTTTACCTGCACCACGCAGCACCCGTGAGCCGAGGCCTAGCAAGAAAACAATATACACATAGCATATAAGCATATTTCAAGGTACAATAACTTCATCTATACTTAGATTATTCAGCACTCTCATTAATCACATTCATAGCCAAATATAATAATCAACAATCACAAATACTAGGGCCGACACCTTAGGTCGTACCCTCTGTTTAACCCACTGACTCCGGCCCGCTTAAACCGAGCTCAGTGCATAATAATCTGTCCTCGGATACCAGTGTCCGAGTCGTGCCAATTGCACAAGTTAACTGTGGCACGCTTAGGCCGTTGGTTTACAATTTACATGGCATAATACCATTCTTTCACTCATATATATCAGGGAGCCCTTAGTCCCGTTCAAATATTCATCCGGGTGTAGTTTTCTTACCTTTGGCTTTTAGATGAATTAGATATGGGCGATACTCCTTCAGCGCGATCCGATCCCCGAGCCCTAGCTTAGCACCTAGTCACAACCACGATGAAGGATACCATTAACAATCTTAAATGAGCTTCTAGGCAAAGTTCTAGTCCCTGGAACATTGAACTTCACCAAATATGGTAAAAGATTCAATCTCGAGCACCCTAGGTTAAATTCCCAAGCCTAAAATCCCAAAATCCCTTAAGGGCCCCGGCATGGGCCATCCATGCCGCGGCATGGCCCCAGACAGAACCCTCCATGGGCACAAAAATAGGTAAGGGTCGCGGCATTCCTTAGGCCATGCCGCGGCCCGCCCTCCTTCCTCAGCACAACTCAACTTCCAAGGGCCGCGACTCACCAAGAACCATGCCGCGGCCCGACCCCTTCGAACCCAGAAAAACCACCATTTTCAACTCCCAAACCTCATGCAAACTCACTCAAAACCACCCCAAATCCACAACTCAATTAACCAAAGACTTCCCACAAGATTCCAATAACTCAACCCAGCTGAATCCTAGGCTAGAAACCCATCAAAGACCCATTTCAATTACTGAAACTTCCTAACTTAAAAACACAAAACCCAGCCATGGAAACTCTAAAATTCAACCATCAAACTTTGAATTGAACCTTACCTCAATTGTAGAATCGTTTCTCCAAGGACCCCCTAGCCTATCTTCAGAGTTTCAAGCCTCAAGCTCCACCTTAAATGTCAAAGTCACAACTATCAAAACTCAGCCATTTTTTCTTAAAGTTCCTAACCACAGAACAAAAATCAATGCTTACCTTGGCTCTAACTAAGTCCTTGATTAGTTCTTGAGCTCAACCTCTAATTCAGCCCTTTAATTCCTCAAAGATTCAGCTTGATTCCAGTAATTCCTCCTAAAAATTCAGTGTTGTTCTTCCTTAGGAGAGAGAAGAGAGAGAAAGAGCTGAGAAAGGGTCAGTTTATGTAACACCCTGGATAGCCAAGACCGTTACACTGTGTGTTTATAAAGTGCCAGACTTGCTAATGAATTCTTTTAATTGAAAGCGCATCATCGAAACTGTAAAGGAACTAGGGTTAAAAATGTTTTGGTCTCAAAAGCCACATTTTCATTAAGAAGCATTTCTTGTTTACACGGGATCCCGAAAATATGAGTTTAAAGATCGTTTACAAACGTCATAGGGTTTAGATACAATAACAAGCCATACTAAGGCAAAACAAACAGTTAAGCAATTCCTGTCCTGATCCATTCCTCGACCATGGTGATCGAACAGTCGTCTATGTACTTTCAACCCCGCAGCTCTCCACCTCAGGATTAGTCCAACTTGCCCTTGCCTTTACCTGCTCCACGTAGCACCCGTGAGCCAAGGCCCAGAAAGAAAACACAACAACAGAGCATAAGCAATCAACAGACAAGTCAACATCTCATACTACATCACATAATCTCAACCATATAATCATTCAATATAATCAAGTAGCCAACCTACTAAACATATCAACTCATATCATATATCATATCACAAGTGATTACTAGGGCTAGCGCTCTCAGGCTGCTCCCTCTGTTATCCCACTGACTCCGGCCCACTTAAACCGAGCTCAGTGAATATTAAGCTGTCCTCGGCTACCAGTGGCCAAGCCACGCCCTGTGCGCAGATATTATGTACGGCACTCTTAGGCCGCTTTCACATGTCCCATGGAATAATACCATCATTGACATGATACAAATATCGGGAGCACTTAGTCCCATCATAAACATATAGCCGGGTGCAGTTTTCTTACCTTTCGATACGCTAGCTTTGATCACTCGACTCCTTGAGCACGATCCCCCTCGAGCCCTAGTGCTTACCTAAACACAACCATAGGCCGAAGTCATCATCAAACCTGAAGTCCAAAACCTAGCCTCGGGGCTAATCCCGAGCCCTCGGGAAGTCCTAGTTCCACCAAACAAGGTGGTGGAAACAAACCCCAAACCCTTGGTCAAAAACCCTTGCAAATAACCCTAAAATCCTCTTCAGAAGGCAGGGTAGCGCTACAGCGCTCATGGGAGGGCGCTACAGCACTACAAACAGAAGCAAAATCCCCTCAGCATGCTTGGCCTAGCGCTACAGCGCCCAAAGGCTAGCGCTGTAGCGCTAGTCACAAACAGGCCAACTCCGAGTTTTCCCTTCCTGCGATTTCCTCGAACCAACCTCAACCAAAACTCTTCCAAATCTTTCCCAACCAAAAAAACAACCTTATGACCATACTCCACTCATACCAAGCACCCCAAATACCTAGAACTCAAGCACATGTATCCCCAAACTCAAAATTCACCATAGCCACTTCTAGACATTAAAACTCAGCAAAAACCAGTTGAACATCAAAGTTAGAGCTTAGAATTTATACCTTTGATGGAACTTCGACCCCAAGTTGTCTTTAGACCTCCTTGACTTTCTTCTCCTCAACCCTTGGCTCCAACTTCCCTATAATTTTCCATTAACACAACTTAGATATCTTTGCTAAATACCAAAACCAGAACTGAAGGAACTTACAGAATTTTACCTCAAGTGTTGATGACCTCTTGCTAAACCTCTGCCAATTCCTCAAACTAGCTTAGGATCCTTGATGTTCATTCTATCCCAATTCTCCTCTGAGCTTTGCTCCAAGAAAATCCCAGAAAAGTGGTGAGAGAACCACAAACCGACCCAAGAGAGTGCAGCTCTGTTTTTCCCTTCCTTTTCTCTTTTCTTTCTTTTTCCTTCTTTTCTCTCTTTCAGACTTCTATAACTTTCTACAATTCCCACTAACATAAAGCCTCAGCATATCTATCCCTTACATGCCAAATGACCTTAATGCCCTCCCCTTTATTTCTAATCCTTTAGTCCACTTAATGGCATTCTAGTCATTTTACCCAATTCCTGCTAACTCCTCGAGTGTCTCTAATATTTCCCGCTTAACTCCCGATACCTAATTAATCACCAATAATATTCCTCAATGTCAAGATAGACTCCAGTATATTCACTAAATTCCCATTTATACCCCTGAGCTCACCCCGAGCCAGGTATAAATCCCCACCATGACTTTTTCGCTACTTTGCTCACTAGGATCGTCTCGAGTCACAGATCACAGATATATCCACCTAATAATGTGGTCTCGACAATTATCACATATATCAATACAGTTATGCCCATAATGGCCAAAATTACGATTATGCCCCTCTAACCTAATCAGGGCCTACATGCATACTAATACACATAGTCATGCATCTCAAATATTCAATTAGTCATATAACATGCTTTAAATCATAATCATGCATCTTAATCATTAAAGTCACACATAATTCCCATTATGCCCTCTAGGCACACTAATCAAGGCCCTTAAGCCTTATTAACAAATTTGGGTCGTTACAACTATCCCCTCCTAATGAGAATTTCGTCCTCGAAATTTACCTGAACAACTCAGGATACTGATCCCGCATCACCGTCTCAAGCTCCCAGGTCGCCTCCTCGACCTTACTATTCCTCCACAGCACTTTAACCAGAGGAATCGTCTTATTCCGCAATACTTTATCTTTCCGATCCAAGATCTGAATTAGTTGCTCCTCATAAGCCAAATCTACTTGTAACTCCAAATCTTCATACCTCAACACATGAATCACTTCTGAGACATACTTCCGAAGCATGGAGACATGGAACACGTCATGAACTCCAGACAACGATGGCGGCAAAGCTAACCTGTAATCCACCTGACCAACCCTTTCCAGAATCTCGAATGGTCCAATGAATCTAGGGCTTACCTTGCCCTTCTTTCCAAACCTCCTCACCCCTCGCAATGGTGAAACTCGGAGAAAGACGTGGTCCGCAACTTGGAACTCCACATCCCTACGCTTAGGATCAGCGTAGCTTTTCTGTCTACTTTGAGATGCGAGCATCCTAGCCCGGATCTTCTCTATGGCCTCACTTGTCTTCTGAACCATATCTGGCCCCAAATATCTACTCTCACCCATCTCATCCCAATGAATGGGTGATCTACACTTCCTCCCATATAACATCTCATAGGGAGCCATTCCAATCGTTGACTGATAACTATTGTTATACGAAAATTCAATCAACGGAAGATACTTACTCCATGAACCCTCAAAATCAATTACACATGCTCTGAGCATATCCTCCAATACTTGGATCATCCTCTCAGACTGTCCATCAGTCTGAGGATGAAAGGCTGTACTGAACTTCAACTGAGTCCCCAAAGCTTTCTGCAAACCACCCCAAAACTTGGAAGTGAAGATAGGATCCCGGTCTGATACTATAGACTTAGGAACCCCATGGAGACGTACAATCTCCCTCACATACAACTCAGCATACTGATCCATAGTATACATCGACCTCACTGGAAGGAAATGGGCTGACTTGGTGTATCTATCCACTATCACCCACACCGAGTCATGAAGTCCTACTGTCCTGGCTAAACCTCCCACAAAATCCATGGTAATGTCCTCCCATTTCCATTCAGGAATACCCAAAGGCTGAAGCAACCCTGCTGGTCGCTGATGCTCAGCTTTCACCTGCAGACAAGTTAAGCATCTGGCAACATACTCTACCACATCCTTCTTCATCCCGGGCCACCAATACAAAGTTCGCAGATCCTGATACATCTTCGTGGTACCCAGATGAAGTGAGTACGATGTCGTATGAGACTCATCCAGTATCTCTCGTCTGATCCCTACATCAGCTGGAAGACAAATCCGTCCCTGATACCGAAGTAAACCAACCTCAGAACAGAATTGTCCTTAGCTACTCCCGCTAAGAAATCCTCTCTAACCCTCTGTAACTGAGCATCTACCAACTGCCCTTCTCTAATCCGCTCTAGCAGGGTTGACTACAGAGTAATATTAGCCAATCGGCCTACCACCAACTCTATCCCTGCTCTAACCATCTCATCAGCTAACTCCCTTGAGATCTGAATAGAACTATACAACTGACCTGGACCTCTGCGGCTCAATGCATCCGCCACCACATTGGCTTTTCCCGGATGGTAAAGAATATCATAATCATAATCCTTTACCAGCTCCAGTCAACGTCTCTGTCTCATATTCAGGTCTTTCTGTGTAAAGAAGTACTTTAGGCTCTCATGGTCAGTGTACATCTCGCACTTCTCCCCATACAAATAATGCCGCCAAATCTTCAGTGCGAATACCACCGATGCTAACTCCAAATCATGAGTAGGATACCGCTGCTCAAACTCCTTCAGCTGTCGTGAGGCATAAGCTATAACCTTCTCATTCTGCATCAACACACAGCCTAAGCCCAACCTCAATGCATGGTTTGGTAACTATTTATGTGGCTATATGTATAATTTTTTAGATGTGGTATATATGCTTTACCTGTGTGCATGAGACACCATGTTGAACCTGTGCCCTGAAATATTATATCTTCAGCAAATGTGTGCTAATTAGTACTGAGATTGCTGGAACTTGCTTATTAGTGTGGTTGGTTATGAGTTATTATGTGATACATGCTGTGTGCTAAATGTTATAAACATGTATCTGCTCATATATGTGAATGACTGTGGAATGTGACAATTCTCTGTTTATTCTTGGACCGTAAGGCGGCAAGAGGTTTAGTTATTACTACCTGACTGGCCGTATTGATTATTGTTTCAGTAAGGTATCAGTGACAGAATGAACCCAAGGAAGACAGACATGTCAGCTGGCCAGACTGATCCAGGCCAGAATAATAATAGCCAGGGTCAAGTACCTGTCTCAGATTCCACAGACAGCACCTGCAAACTGGCAGCAGTTGTTTGAGGAATTGCAGGCAACAGTGTTAAAACAAGGAGAGGAGCTTCGTCTCCTAAGACAGCAGCAGCAAGTGCCTGTAGTGGCCAGTGTTGTAGAGGCACCTTCTGTGTCAGGGCCAGTTACTGGGCAGCTGCCTGAGGTAGGAAACAAATGGGAACCTCTTTATGAACAATTTAGGAAGCAACAACCTCCTGTATTCGAGGGCAGTGCCGATCCTGCCAAGGCAGAACAATGGATGAGCATGATTACCACTATTCTTGACTTTATGAGGGTAGCTGGTAGTGAGAGGGTAGCCTGTGCTACCTATATGTTTTGGGATGATGCCCGGATTTGGTGGGAAGTGATTGCCCAAACCAAGAATGTTAATACCCTGAGCTGGGAGGAGTTTCAGACCTTGTTTAATGAAAAATATTACAATGATGCTATCAGGGCAGCTAAAGCTGAGGAATTCATTAGGCTACTTCAGGGAAGCTTATCAGTTACTGAGTATGCCTTAAAGTTTGACTGTTTGGAAAAGTTTGCCAAGGAGTTGGTGCCCACTGATGGGACCAAGAGAGAGCGTTTCTTGCAGGGGCTACAGCCCAGGTTAGTCTGGGATGTACGTATCACCACTGTGGCAGGAGTTACTACTTATGCATAGGTGGTGGAGAAGGCACTCACAGCTGAGAGTGCAGAGATCAAGATCTGGCGTGACAGTGCAGCCAGAAAGGATTTCAGGAGGCCAGGTCCTCCATTTGTGGGTTCTAGTAGGGGTGGAGGCCCCAGTGATCAGAAGAGGAAGGTTCCTGACACCTTCCCAGTTCCAGGTTCTGACAGACGGCCCCGTGGTATTTCTATGGGTCGTCCTAGTGGTAATGAAGCCTGGAGGTCTTATCCTGAGTGCCCTAGATGCAAGTGGTATCACTTGGGAGAGTGTAGGGCAAGGGCCTGCTTCTCATGTGGAGCAGTGGGTCATCTTAAAAAGGATTGCCCTAAGGCAAGAAAGGAAGAACCCAGGAAGGCAGACAGCTCAGCCCCAGCTCGAGTGTTTGCATTCACTCAAGCAGAAGCTGAGGCTTCTCCCTCAGTTGTTACAGGTCAGCTTCTTAGTGCTGGAACCTCTTATAATGCATTGATTGATTCTGGTGCTACACATTCTTTTGTTGCTAGTAGTGTTATTGATGGATTGTGTAGACCCTATGATTTCTATGTTGTGGGGTTTGGTACTTTGCTACCCACTGGAGAGTTAGTAGTATCCAGGAGATGGGTCAGATCTTTGCCAGTGACAGTAGAGGGTAGAGAGTTGTCAGTGGATATGATAGAGTTGGTTATGACTGACTTCGATATGATACTGGGTATGGATTGGTTGGCAAAGTATGGGGCAACCATTTATTGCAGAAGGAAGATGGTCACCTTTGAGCCTGAAGGTGAGGATCCTTTTGTGTTTGTTGGTGCTGTGCATGGACCTCGCATACCATTGATTTCTGTATTGAGGGCTAGGGATTTATTGCAAGGAGGGTGCATTGGATTCTTAGCCAGTGTGGTTGATACCACCCAGGTCGTGCCAGTGAGACCAGAGGAGACTAGACTTGTTTGTGAGTTTCTGGATGTGTTTCCAAAAGATTTGCCAGGGTTGCCACCACACAGGGAGATTGAGTTCGTTATAGAACTGGCACCAGGGACGGAGCCAGTGTCTAGAGCACCATATAGAATGGCCCCAGCTGAGCTGAAAGAATTAAAAGTACAATTGCAAGAGCTGTTAGATTTGGGTTTTATCAGACCTAGTTTTTCACCTTGGGGTGCGCCAGTTCTGTTTGTAAAGAAGAAGGATGGTTCTCTGAGGATATCCATTGATTACAGAGAACTGAATTAGTTGACAATTAAGAATTAGTATCCTTTGCCAATGATAGATGACTTGTTTGATCAGCTGCAAGGTAAGACGGTATTCTCTAAGATCGACCTTCGTTCTGGTTATCATCAGTTAAGAGTCAAGGAGGGAGACATACCGAAGACCGATTTTCGTACCAGGTATGGGCATTATGAGTTTCTAGTTATGTCATTTGGATTGACTAATGCCCCTGCTGCTTTTATGGATATGATGAACAGAGTGTTGAAGGATTATTTAGACCAGTTTGTGATCGTCTTCATCGATGATATTCTGGTATATTCTCAGTCTGAGTCAGAGCATGAGCATCATCTGAGGTTGGTTCTACAAAGATTGAGGGAACACAGACTATTTGCAAAGTTCAAGAAGTGTGAGTTCAGGTTGTCTCAGGTATCCTTTCTTGGGCATATTGTCAGTAAGGAAGGGATTAAAGTAGATCCATCAAAGATTGAAGCAGTCAGAGATTGGCCAAGGTCAAAGAATGCTTCTGAGGTTAGAAGTTTCCTTGGATTGGCAGGGTATTGCAGGCGTTTCGTGGAAGGATTCTCAAAGATTACTACTTCGTTGACTGAGCTGACACGCAAGAATCAGAAGTTTGTATGGTCAGATAAATGTGAGAACAGCTTCCAGGAACTGAAACAGAGGTTGATTACAGCTCCGATTCTGAGTCTTCCGACAGATCAGGAGAAGTTTGTGATATACTGTGATGCTTCTAATCAGGGTTTGGGTTGTGTCTTGATGCAATCAGAGAAGGTAATAGCTTATGCTTCTTGTCAGCTGAAGGAGTATGAAAAGAGGTATCCTACTCATGATTTAGAGTTGGCGGCTGTGGTTTTTTCTTTGAAGATATGGAGGCATTATCTCTATGGAGAGAAGTGTGAGATTTATACAGACCACAAGAGCCTGAAATACTTCTTCACCCAGAAGGACCTGAATATGAGATAAAGGCATTGGCTGGAGTTGGTAAAAGATTATGACTGTGAGATTCTGTATCATCCAGGGAAAACCAACGTGGTAGCTGATGCTTTAAGCCAGAAGGGTCCGGGACAGATTCATGGTATTAGGCTGATAGCCAGAGAATTAGCTGATGATATGACCAGAGCTGGTATAGAGTTACTGGTGGGCCAGTTGGCCAATATTATGCTACAGTCTACATTGTTAGAGAGGATCAAAGAGGGTCAGTTGAGTGATCCACAGCTGATCAAGATTAGAGAGGATGTCTTGGCTGGAGCATCCAGAGATTATACAGTGTCTGATTTGGGGTTGTTGAGATACAAGGGGCGGATATGTGTTCCGTTAGACACTGCTTTGAGGCGAGAGATTCTGGATGAGTCTCATACTACACTTTACTCTTTGCATCCAAGCACCACGAAGATGTATCAGGATGTGAGATCATTGTACTGGTGGACAAGGATGAAGAGAGATGTAGTAGAGTACGTGGCTAAGTGCTTGACATGTCAACAGGTCAAGGCTGAGCATCAGAGGCCGGCAGGGTTATTGCAGCCTCTGGATATTCCAGAGTGGAAGTGGGAAGACATCACGATGGATTTTGTGGTGGGCTTACCCAAGACTGTTGGTCAGCATGATTCTATTTGGGTGATATAGGATCGCTACACCAAATCAGCTCACTTATTGCCAGTGAGGACTACTTATACAGTTGACCAGTATGCAGATCTCTATGTGAGAGAGATCGTGCACCTCCATGGGGCTCCTAGGTCGATCGTGTCAGATCGGGACCCTACTTTTACTTCCAAGTTTTGGGGGAGTTTACAGAAGGCCATGGGTACACGTTTGAAGTTCAGTACAGCTTATCATCCTCAGATAGATGGGCAATCTGAGAGGACGATCCAGATATTGGAAGACATGCTGCGGGCATGTGTGCTGGACTTTGGGGGATCATGAAGTAAGTATCTGCCTTTGATAGAGTTCTCCTATAATAACAATTATCAGTCTACCATTGGAGTTGCACCTTATGAGATGCTGTATGGTAGGAAATGCAGATCTCCCATTCCTTGGGATGAGACAGGTGAAAGGAGATACTTAGGTCCTGAGGCAGTTCAGAGGACCAGTGAGGCTATTGACAAGATTAGAGTTCGGATGCTTCCTTCTCAGAGTAGACAGAAGAGCTATGCAGATCCCAAACGTAGGAATGTGGAGTTCCAGGTAGGAGACTATGTTTTCCTTAGAGTCTCGCCATGGAAAGGGGTGAGAAGGTTTGGGAAGAAAGGCAAGCTAAGTCCTAGATTTGTAGGTCCATTTGAGATCCTGGAGAGGATTGGTCAAGTGGCTTACATGCTAGCTTTGCCTCCGACATTGTCGACCGTGCATAATGTGTTCCATGTATCCGCTCTTCGGAGGTATGTATCTGATGAGAGTCATGTTTTGAGTTATGAAGATCTGGAGCTTGAGCCAGATCTCTCCTTTGAGGAGCAGCCTATTCAGATACTTGACAAGAAAGATAAACTCCTCAGGAATAAGACGATACCTTTTGTTAAGGTATTGTGGAGGAACAACAAGGTCGAGGAGGCGACCTGGGAGCTGGAGTCAGATATGCGGAGTCAGTATCCCGAGCTGTTCAGGTAAAATTTCGAGGACGAAATTTCTGTAAGGAGGGGATAGTTGTAATGCCCCGGATTCCCTAATATGGTTTAATGGCTGGATTAGTAGGCTGGGAGGGCCATAACTGTTTAATTATGCCATTAAATGAATTCATGCATGTTTATATGAATTATATTATAATATGATGCTAAATGCATGCATGTGGGTCCACATTTGTTTACAAGGGTGTTTTGGTAATTTGGCCCGTTGAGGGCATAATTGTATATTTGTTTGCATGTCAATGATATATTGTGAGGCCACATTATAATGTGGATTCGTTTGAGTTATTCGGCATGAGACGATCTTTAAATATAATTTATCGGTTTGGTCATAACAGGTTTAAGCTCGGGGCTCGGGGTGAGTCTCGGGGTGTTTTTAATGATTAGAGCATTACCGGGAATTATAGGGTAACGGGATGTGAATTATTGGTGTATGAGATTGTTGAGGTTAGCGGGAATTGGAGAGCGTTAATTATAATTAACGGTGTAGGTTCGAAAGTACCAATTTTGCCCTTGGGAAGGCCTTAGAAACTTTTAATGACTTAGGGGCATTTTGGTCATTTTGGTGGATGTATATGACCTTTAGATGGCTATAGAAAAACAGAGTTTTACTTCTTCTTCCCATACATCATTCTCTTCCATTTCCTCTTTGGAGTTTTTTAGCTCAAAGTGAGGTTTCAAGCTAGGAAATCAAGGGGCTGGGTTTGTAGACTTGGTTCAGCCATTGAAGGAGGTCTAATCTCGGTTTTGAGGTGAGTTTTAACCATTGGTTTCTGGTTGTACTCTATTTTAGCTTTGAGTTTTTAGTTTGTAATTCTCTTGATGGATAGTTGAATTGATGGAGGTTTTGATTGATGTTTAATTTGGGTTTTGATGAGGGTTTGATATAGATGGTGTTTAGGGGTTGGATTGAGTGTTTGGAGGAGGTTTGGCACTAGTTTGAAGGTTGGGTTCCAAGGGAAAACGCAGGGGAAGTTGAGCTAGTGCGTGCTGGTTTATGGCTGATTTGCGTAATGAGCTGCGGCATGGCTGTGGTGCGCCACAGCCCATGGTGCTTGACAGGAGAAGGGCGCCTCTGTTTGAGGGGCGCGGTGCGGTGCAGCTAGGGAGGGTTGCGGCCCTTAGGGAAATTTTGGCCAGAATTGTGTTTTTAGCTTGGGGATTCAAGCCTTAGGCCTCGGGATCGATCCTACTACCCGGTTTAGTGGGATTCGATGTCTCGGAGGCTAGGTTTTGATTTGGGAATCCTTTGTTATCATTTTCATTGATGAATCCTATATTTTGGTTATGACCAGGTGACCGTCAAGGAATTAAAAGATTGATCGTTCTCAGGGGTCGTTGTTATAATAACTTTCACTCGAACCAGAGATAAGAAAACAGTGTATGAATACAGTTGCACCCTGTATATGTATATGACATGCGCGGTTTGTTATTGAAGCATGTTGGTTGATATATGTGGACATGGATTGCATATTAAATGCTAGTGAATGTTGGTTACTTGTGTATGGCACTGACTAGTCAGGGACACTGACCTAAAGGGCAGAAACGGCATGAGCATTCTAAACGCAGGGCCGAATAAAGATTAGATCTAATCGATATCAGCATTGAATGGCTCCATGGCATTAATGCTGGACCGACCCTAAGGTCGATGAACTTATAAGCGCTTGGCTAGTCTAAGACTAGTACCCTGAGCCAGGGCATAGGGCCCCGGTGACTGTTGTCACATGGCTAGGGAACGATGTTCCAAGGTTATGACTCTATGGTCATGAGGAAGGTTATGTTGGTGACCATTCACCATACACCTATCCTGATCAAACTTATGAAAGGATAACTTATCAGTTAAACCCTGGTGACCCTATCGTCACATGGCTAAAGGGAGTTGTACCCACTTTTATGACTTTTTCTACTATCACCTATCTGTTTTGGACTGTTAGTCCTGGATGATTACTATGATCATTGTTGATATTATATCATGCTTTATTGTGTTTTCTTGCCGGGCCTTGGCTCATGGGTGCTGTGTGGTGCAGGAAAAGGGAAAGAGAAGCTCACCCAACCTTGAGTGGAGAGCTTAGGCGGTGTTGGGTACATATTTTTTCCGCTTAGGTCGGCGGGGATTGTAAATTTGAGACAATAGTGACCATTTTGTATTGTAAACAACTTGTTAACGTTTTGAATGGCTCATGAGCAGTTTATATACTTAATGAAATGTATCCTTTCCTTTTTACTGGTTTTTCACCTTAACCTGATAATAACACTTAGACCACGTTTTTAACCAAAGGACTCGGGTAGCGGGTCAAATTTTCGGTTCACTGTTCACCGTAACTGTTCTGGGGTAACCAGGGCGTTACACACATAGTCATGCATCTCAAATATTCAAATAGTCATATAACATGCTTTAAATCATAATCATGCATCTTAATCATTAAAGTCACACATAATTCCCATTATGCCCTCCAGGCACACTAATAAAGGCCCTTAAGCCTTATTAGAAAATTTGGGTTGTTACAGCTTAATTTCTGTGTCTAGTATTTTCTAAGTCTTTCCAAGTATATCCTTAGGTTATTAGACTAATCCCAAAGCTCGGGGTACCGGAAACATCCCCGAGGTCAAAATAGTAAATCTCCCCAATATTCCCGCCTAAACTCTCTAACCTCAAATATATATCCATATATTTATTTCCATCACCCGATAGTCTAAATCACTACCCGATACCTAAAACACCCCTGACTTGTCCAAAGTCAATTATAATGCCCCGTTGTGACTTTTCCCGCTATCTAGCCCTAGGATCGCCTCGAGTCGCCGGCTGCAGATTTATCCACATAATAATATGGTTCTCACATATATATCATATCATCATATAATACCATCAATTATCATATGCACACTATTAATCATATAATTACGTATTTAGATCAATAACATTCATTCTAATCCCAATTATGCCCTCCCGGCACACTAATCAAGGCCCTTAAGCCTTATTAGTGATTTTGGGTCGTTACAGCATGGGTAAGTGTAATAGCCGTCAGACCACTTTTGGGAAACTACAATAGCCGTCAGACCACTTTTGGGAAGCTGCAATGGTGTGATTGGTTGCCTTTTTCGAGAAGGCATGGACGGCTCTGATAGATTTGATGGGGCATACGAAAGGTCGGTCACCTAAGTTTACTTTATGTTGGTCGCAGTAAAATAAACTTGGGGGGAAAATGTTTACCCAAAAATGGCTCTTGATGACGTGGCAGGATTGACTTACACGTGGCTAGCGTGCCGGTTTCAAGTGAATGGATCATGTTCGACCATCGTCCAGAGAATTATCGATTTATCAAGCCTCATGCTTAGGTGCGACCAATCTGGTCGCATACTTTCGTTTATTTCCTTTTGGATATACAATCTTGTAATAATTGCATGAATTATATTTTCCTTTATAACCTTAATACGCAAATATGACTGTAATTAAGGTTCATCGGCCCATGTAACCTACTTGAGCCTATAAATAAGAATGAGAGGGCTCAAGGAAGGGACTTTTGAACTTTTGATCTTGGTATTCAGAGAGAAGAATATAGTGTGATTATTCATCGAAATTGTAATCTTCCCAAGGCTTGTGAAACTCGTGAACCGTAGTTCATTGATCACAGTGTTGGGATTCAATATCAATAAGAACACTAAGTGGGCGTAGGTCATTACAATCCATTGGGGTCGAACCACTATAAATCCTTTGTGTTGTTTGTTTTCCATTTGATTCTCTTCTTGTTTTCCTCTCATTTTCTATCGTTTATCTGAATTCGTGTCATTGACCAATTTGAGGGTCAACATAATGGAATCCATACTTTCTAATTGGTCAATTATTGGTTCCCTTAAGGGTTGATTTTGGAACTGAATAGTTATTGAACTCAAATCTATAATTTGATTATAGATTAATTATTCGTTGGTGAATTAAGGGTACTTAAGGAACAAGAGGTAATTAGAATGGTGAAATAGTAATTTTGACCAGTTCTAATTAACCAACCAATAATTGGAGGACATAACTACATTTACTGATTATATCGATGGACTAAAAAGAAAACTCTGTAAATATAATTCTATAAATACTTAGAGTGTAATTCCATATTTATAGTGGAATAATCATGAAATTAATAAATAATATTATTAGATTAAAGAGTTTGATTAATAATCTAGTTTATTGGAACTTCGTATTATGGGTCCATTGTTCCTAGGTCACCTCTGTCCTACACTATCAAGGGTAAGGATGTCATAAGGAAGATTTGTAGATATAAGGACTTAATTGCAAAGGAATTAATTTTCCGAGGCAAAGAAATAACTATGTGATAGTTATGGGCAATTGATTAATTGTGAATTAATTAATTGTTTAACTATATAAATTTTAATTTGAAAAAATATATGTTAAAATAAATATTAATCATATCTGGATTAATATAGAGAGATCAATAATTATCTTATTATAAGATATTTAATTATTTATTTAAAACTGATATTTTAAGATAAAGTTAATTTTTAATTAAATGATATTATTTTGGGATAAATATATTGTCTTAAATATTACCTAAAAACATAAGAAAATTAAGGAAATCCCTAATGTGGCTCACGCCAGTCACTGTAGTGTACAGTGGAGGATGCCACCCTATGATAGTTTTCTATTCCTCGATTTGAATTTTAAATAATTTTTTTATTTAATTATGATTTAAAATTAAATATTTAAAATAGATGTAGCTGATCATTTTTATTTTGAATAAAATAAATAATTATTAAATTAGTTAATTATCTTTATAAACCTAAAAGAAACGATGCTTTCAGTAGAAGTTTCTCAGATATTGTTTTGACTGTCAGATTCTCTCTTAAGAAAAAAAACATAGAATTTCCTAAACATGAAATTCTTGAAAGTTCGATAGCTCCTCTCTTCTCAATCATCTCTAGATCTCATGTGTTGAGTACATTTAAAGAGTCTGAGTCAACCTTTGAATCCTACGTGCCCACACACGTCTTTGTGTGTTTGAGGATTGGCTTGGAAGGCTAAGGTGTGAGCTTTTAGAATAAGGATAGGAAGATCGGTTATTTATACAAAAAGATTCAAGGACACTTGATATGCTTCAAGAGATAATCTTTTATTTATTTGTATGTGATTTAATATATCTATTTATGTATGATTTTGACTGCTATTAATAATTTTCTAAAAGATCTCATTCTGCTGCGTATTCTGATTTTCATATTTAATACCAACAATAATAACTTCTTTCTTATAAAGTCATGTTTCTATTATATTTCTAATTATTAAATTTGATTTAATTTTTTTCAGTGCAATTGCATCGACCAGTACACCACTCAAGAGATTGATGAAGTTTGAGAAGAATGGGCTAGAGAATTATTACCACCTTCAATTAGGTAGTTGATTACATATGTAATTGGATATCTATTTCTCTTTTTTATTTACCTATATATGTAAAATGATTGATAATATTAAATAATTTTATATTTATATTTGTTTAAATATTTGTGAATATATTATAACAATCACTATAATTAAATTTATTTATATATTAATAAATATGTATTTTGCGCAATGAATATACATTGTGCGAAAATTCATTTTGCTTCACGACTTACATGGCACGAAAGCTTATTTTGGTAATATTGCAAAAATGTACATTTTTTGTTATAATTCTAAATGAACTTTTTTTTTTTTTTTCTTGGTTAATTAGAAAACTCCTATAATTCACATATAAATAACAAGTGTGACTAAAGTGTATTATAAATTTTTATTTAGAAGTTAATGTATAGTATATACTAAATATAGTATCATTTGATAATAAGCAATATGACAACTTGTTATATTATATGGTAACTAATTAGTTTTTAAAAGAAGTTTGAAGGTAATGTAAGAATATTTTATATAATAAAACACCATAATATATAACCTAAAAATAAAGTCATATTTTTAAAGGTAACTAATTGGTATTTAAAGATAATCAATTTTCTATAAATATGCTTAGAGGTAATCAAGATACATATGAAATAATATAGATAGTTAGGGCATAAATACCCTATATTTGGAGTTTGTTGTTGCTATATACCTAAACTTTTTTTATTCCTAGGATAAATACCCAATGTCACGAAAATTGTAATTTTGTTACTACTCCTCTGTGTAGGTTTGTTAAAGGAGTTGATTGGGATGACACGTGTCATCTTCTCATTGTTCCATCTCATAAATATATTTTTAAATTATTTTAATAAATAAAATTTTATAAAAATATAATATTAAGGAAAAAAAATCAAATATGAATAAATAGAACTGATTTAAAAATAAAAAAGATTAAGAAAATATTTTTATTAAGAAAACAGTTAATTCATCACAAAATTTAAAATTAAAATTTTAATTCAAAAAATTAAAATCCAATCTTAATTTTTTCTTCTTTCTCCCCTCCTCTTCTTCTTCACTAGCCCTTGATAGATTGATGAGGATGGAGGATACATGACTTCTTGGCAAAGATATGGGCAGATATCTAGGCGAATGATGGTTTGCCAATAAGCTGAGCTTGATGACAGCGCCCAAGTTCATGGTCATTAGTCTATGATGAGGCTAGAAGATGATGCATGATATCTGAAACGTCGGCAAATGCACATTGGCAAGCTTTGCTTTTTTTTTTCCGACAATGTTGGCAAGGGCATGTTTGAGGAAGAAGAAGATAGAAGATGAACAGATAGAAGAAATTTCTAGATTACTTTCTTCTTTGAATAAAAATTTTATGGGTTTTGGATGGTTTGGGTATTGACTGAAATGTATGTCATTAATTCATTTCTATATACCTCTATATTTTAGCCTTTGGCGATACTTTTTCTTCGGAGATTTTCAAAGAAACTGATTTTGAAACCTAGCTTATCTATATGTACTTGCTGCATTTATTTTTTTGGAAAGAAGAACTCTTAGATGAGAGAATAAATTAATGAGGGGTTTGATCTATTTTTATTTTTTTTGATAAAAAAGATGGATTTATGATGTGTGTCGTTAGCAGTACCAAATTTAATTATTAATTTTCTTATTATTTACTATATTATTAGTAAAGCGGTAGTAAGGGTCGATCCCACGAGAAATATTAATTCAATTTATTATTCAAATGTCAAAAAATAAATAAATAGGGGACTTTGAGAATTTAAGAATTAAAGAAAATTAAAATAGTAAATAAAATAATTGAAGATGAATTCAAGGATTGAAAATATTCAAGAGCTCTTTCTCCACCACCAAAAACACTTTCAATTATTCATAAATGGAAATATTTCATATTTCCAAATCAAATTATTAGCCCCGTAGATATCACTTATGCAGTCAATTATCCCAATTTCCCTATCATAATTAATTAAAGTTAAGCACTCATTAATTAATTCTTTTTACCAAACAATAAACTCATTAAGCATGCAATCTATTTAAATTATAAAAAGTATTACATTTAGTGGAAACAAATTAATCTAGGCAACAAATTCATTAAGCATGCATTTCATTTAACCTAGGTTCTATCCTTCATCATAACTAAAATATTCGTCACAATACTTAATTGCAATTTATCACTGTACTTAGAACCCTAGAGTATTAGGTGAATAACTATCTTAAGATGATAATTGAACAATGCATTACTGTAATTAACGGTCGTCTAAATAAGATATCACAAGATTCATAGAATTCAATTAGAAGAATAGAAACAATTTGATATAGATGGAAATAGGAAATTATAATTATCAATAAATAAAAGAAAGCATATTTAGGGCTTTGAAATCACCCTTAACTAAATAAAAACTTAGCAAAACATAAATTAAATAAAAAGCATAAACTTTACTAAGAGAAAAAGAATGTCTATCTAGGAGTGTAGGGTGTAGTTTTCAAATAGAGAGAGACATCTATTTATAATAGTTTCATACTAACTAAAACTAATCAGAATAAAATTTTAAATTTTAAATCTAAAATTTTAAATTTTAAATCTAAAATCTAAAAGCTAAACTTAAACTAATAGATATTAATTTGCTTTTAATATTGATGTGTGTTGTACCCTAAAAATTAGCATGGATTCAACCACTTAGCTAGGGGTACAGTTTGCAAATAAACATGCTGAAAAAGAAGACGAGTAGAACATCTAGCTAATGATGATGTAAGTAGCTCGGGTTACAACTTGGCATTACGACATGTAGATAATTATCAGATCACCTCACAGGATGATGATCAAGTTTGAAACATATAGTGGCCAGATCCTCTTTAGGGTGCTTTGATTTTTATCCGAACTAAGGTTCGGATACTCTTTGATCACCAGCTCGATGAAGATGTTCAGCTCGTGGAAACCTGGTCATGATGCATAGTGAAGGATCCCGAAGGACTTGGAGGTCACTTATACGCTCATTAATGTCCAGGTTTTATTATATATTTATTGCCTGAGATAACAAAAGTAATTTACATAGGGAATTGTATCCCTATGTAAATGGGAATTATCTTGATTGATTATTTACCATATTTATGCACACGGTTACCCATATCTACCCAGGAAATTCCATTATAAATACCAGGGATAATAAATAGGAAAAGGGACTGCCTTTTGTAATACAAAAATTCTGCAGATAATGTGAGTGAGTAATAATATTATCTCGCGGACTAGGTGGATTTTAACCACTGAACAACGTGAAATTGTGTGTGTGAGAAGTTGTTCACATAGTTCAGTACGATTTACAAATAAACACTAATATCTTTCTTGTTTGATTTCTTAATCTACTGTTGGTGAAAAATCGCGTCAACAGTTTGGTGCTTTCATTGAGAGCTCAATAGTGTTTAATCCTTTACAAGTTTTGTTCAACATTCATCATGATGGTTACTCGATTGATGCATGAAAACAAAATGGAACAACCTAGTTGGCAAGAGGAGCATCATACAACTATTCCCACTGAAAAGGGCCCAGACGTTCAGCAACGTCTTGGGAAACAACAGGTGGGCCAAGATAATGCTGGCAGTTCAGCATCACTCCCACCAAATCCTAATCCATGATATCTAATAGCCATCGATATCGAGAATTCCCAATCAAGGAGCCATCTCGCTCGGGCTAACAGACAGATTGATGAGGTCCTAGCTCGGCTACCCCCTGTTGCGACCGATGCTAACGTCGGAAAGAGGCAAAGTGGGTCCCATAGGCCCCACAAGAATAACCGACCCAATCCCAGTCATTCTGTCAAAACCACAACTCCTAGCTCTGTACCTTCAGAGCGAAATCAACGGAGTACTCAGCCTTCTAATCATCATAGGAACCATGATCCCCATGTTAGTCGATCAGTCAGAACTGGGACTCCGAGCTCCATGCCTTCCATCCAAATTCAAAGGAATGTTCACAACAACCCAGCAGGGCGACCTGGGACAAATTCACGAAGACAAAACGCCCCAGTGAACCCCCCTACACCACGATCAGAACCACAAGCGCAGAGAACTCATGAGATTAGGGTAGAAGCGAGACGGGCTACTTTAGTCTTACCTGATGGGATGAGGGTAGCCTCACCAATAAGGCATCTGCCATCACCGGTTAGACATCCTACACCACCGCGCCCATAGAGAGACGCTCTAGTTCGTGCAAATAGTAGGAGAAATCCTCCCCCATCAGTGGACACTTACGTCCCACGAGCACATGCTAACGATCCAGGTCCTCGATCTCAGCCATGGGTCGTAAGTTTTGCAAATGGAAGTTACTGGACGAGGAGCCAGTGTGGAGGCAGGTCTGAAAGTGACCCAAGGAATCATCTTAGTTACGCGCAAGTTCCTCATTCCAATCCACATCCCGACCTGCGTGACCATCTAAATTCACATAGGAGGTATCTAGCTCTCCATGATGATATGAGTTATACTCATCATGGGGGAGGTTTTTCTATCATACACGACAATGGGAATGTACCACCTAACCAAGCTCGAACTTGGAGGGAAAGCAACCCATCAAACACATACAATAGGATGGGGGCTCCTAACTAACCTAGAGACCAAAGATCCAACCCTCGAGCAACTGGCCTTGATGGAGGAACATATGAAGAAGCTCTTATCTAGGAAAGGAATTGACAATTGTGATTCTGATGAGGAGCTCAAACCTTTCACCACAAACATTACAACAGCTCCAAATCCTATTGGCTTCGGGATGCCGACCATGCCTACGTTTGATGGAAACACAGATCCATCCGATCACCTCGGGATGTGCAATACGCTGATGTTGGGCTTGACTTGAGATGTATTTTGTTCCCCACAAATCTTACCAGACAGTGGTTCAAAATGTACAAAAAACATTTGATCACCTCGTGGAAGAAGTTGTCATCCGAGTTCAATAGAACGTTCCGAGCTTCAAAGGAAACACACGTAGAGGTCGACTCATTGGCCAACATAACACAACAACCTGGTGAGTCCTTCAAAGCATATTTGAGGAGGTTCACCAACGTTACAACATGAGCTAGAGACGTTGATGATAGCTCCAAGCTCATGGCAATGAGAACAGGATTCCTGGTAGGAGGCCATTTATGGCAAGAGCTTCAGCGAAAAGGAGTTAAAAGTGTAGATGAGTTCTTGGCATGGAGTCAGGAATGGATAAACTTGGAGGAGGCGTGATTTTCTGTCTTAGGAACCAAC
Source organism: Humulus lupulus (assembly GCF_963169125.1). NCBI lineage: Eukaryota > Viridiplantae > Streptophyta > Magnoliopsida > Rosales > Cannabaceae > Humulus > Humulus lupulus. The sequence goes on from NC_084793.1 coordinate 140,493,841, forward strand.
CAGTCCCTTATTCAACCTATTGGAGCGGTGATAGATATTGCAGCTACGACTCAACCTGTTACTCAGAATAACCAAGCAGGAAACAACAAGATGGAGGGGAATGGTGAGGGTGACCAGAGTGGCACAAAGAAGAACAAGCCTGGGGAAAAATTCATGCCCATTTATGCCACCTACACTGAATTGATGGATACATGGGAACATATTTTCCTAGCGAATTCTAATCGCCTTCCGTGGAAGAAACCAAAGCCATTAAGGTACCAGTGGGCGAAGAGAGATCCCCCTAAGTTTTGTCGATACTGCAATGACATCGTCCATAACACTGATGATTATCGACAATTGAAGGATGAGATTAAAATTCTCATTCGCGCTGGACTGTTAACCTAGTACGCTTGAAACCGAGTTGCTCCTAATCAATGTGTCGGGCAGAATTCTCGTCCAGCTCTGGAAACTCCAATAGGCCAGTCTAGGGCTTAGATGGATCACAAGAATTGAGGTGACCCTCCTCCAATAGTAGGAGGAGATATAACTACTATTTCTGGAGGACCTTATTTGGCGGGCACAAGCAATGCAGCCCAAAAGAGGTATATACAAAAGCTGAAAACTCACAATGGTATGGAATTTAACCTGGAACAAAGGTTATCAAAACAACAGCCATTGGAAATACAACCAATCATTTTCACGAAAGAGGGACCTAGCCACATTCAGTTCCCACATAATGACCTGCTGGTGGTAACCATTCAACTCGCTAATCGAAGGGTACGAAAGATATTGGTTGATAACGAGAGCTCAGTAAATGTGCTTTTCAGGTCCACCCTAGAAAAGAAGGGATTATCCGTAACAGATCTTAAGGCAACTTCAATGACACTGTACAGATTTTCAGGTGAAGGAACAATGGCCATAGGGACAATCAGACTGGTGGTCACGCTAGGGGATGATACGCGAACTATTACTAAAATACTTGAGTTCATCATAATAGATTGTCCGGCTGCATATAACGCGATTTTGGGACGACCCGCACTGATGGTTTTTGAAACCATTACCTAGATCCAACACCTAGCAATGAAGTTCCCCTTAACTTCAGGTGTATGCACAGTAAGAGGAGACGGAAAGCTACAACATTGCAATGAAGGGAAAATCGAGCAGCAGGCAATGGTCATAGTCGAAGAAGGAGAGGAGTTCCGGGTGATTAAAGTTACCCATGGGACGAAAGAACCTCGAGAAAGAGATAATGAGATCACCCAACAGGAAGACATTGATCCATGAATAGGCAAAGATAAATCTGAGCTCAAAGTCGTGGAGGAGCTCAAGGAAATTAGTATCAACCTAGAAATACCTTCAAGAGTTGTAAAAGTTGGGAGAAGTCTTGGAGATGAAAGGAAGAAGGAGCCGGTCGAATTCTTGAGAAAGAACCTGGACGTCTTGTCCTGGTCGCATGAAAATATGGTGGGTATCAATCCGAGTATAATAATGCATACTTTGAACTTGGACAAGAATGTGCCTGCAAAGTCTAAAAAACGAAGGCTTTTGGGGAGAGTACAGTCGGAAGCATTAGAAGAAGAAGTAGCTCGCCTAATTAAATGTGGATTTATCACGGAAGCAAAATACCCAATCTAGGTTGCTAACCCCGTTCTAGTCCCGAAGCCAAACAGGAAGTGGAGAACTTGCATTGACTTCTCCGATCTCAACAAGGCCTGTCTTAAGGACTGTTTCCCATCACCTAGAATTGATGAGTCGGTAGACACCATAGCCGGTCACGAGCTCATTTCTTTCATGGATGCATATTCTGGATATAACCAGATCGTGATGAACCTTGCAGACCAAGAGCATACCAACTTCATGGCTGAGCATAACGTATACTTTACAAAGTTATGCCATAAGGGATAAAAAATGCTGGTGCAACATACCAACGATTAGTCAACAAAATGTTCATTAACCAGATCGGGAAAAACATGGAGGTGTATGTCGATGATATGCTCGTTAAATCAAAGACTACCAGTAACCATGTGTCTGACCTGGAAGAATGTTTTGGCATACTAAGGAGGTATGACATGAAGTTAAATCCTCATAAGTGCACTTTATGAGTTTCCTCTGGAAAATGCTAGGGTTTATAGTCAACACAAGGGGGGGGGGGGGGGTAAATTCATATAAAAGGAAATCATATCGTTGTTAGAAATACCTTTTCCTAGGTCGCGCAAGAAAGTACAAAGTTTAACTGGAAAGGTGGCAGCCCTAAACTGCTTCATTTCAAAATCCACTGACAAGTGTCTCCCATTTTAAAATTTCTTAGAGAAAACAAGAAGTTTGAGTGGACCGGTGAATGTGAACATGCATTTCACGACCTGAAAGTTCATTAGTTTGAGCCCTCCGTACTATCAAAACTGGCATCTAGAGAATGTTTGTTTCCGTATCTGGCTGTAACGGAAAATTCAGTCAGCACTATGTTAGTTCGAGAGGAAAATCGAGCACCAAAAATAGTGTACTATGTATGTAAAATACTTCTCGAAGCTGAGTCCCAATATCCATTAATATAAAAGCTCCTGTTTTGTCTTATTTTAGCTTCAAGGAAGCTCAGACCATACTTTCAGTCTCACACCATCCACGTCTTAACCGAACAACCTTTTAGGCAGGTTTTGCAAAAGCCTGAAACGTCGGGACGTCTACTAAAGTGGGTCATCGAAATCATCTAGTTTGAGATATTATATATGCCACTCAAAACAATCAAGATTCAAGCCCTCGCTGACTTCGTGGCTGAGTGAAATTATTTCCAGCATGAGCTGATGAGAAAACTGGTGCAGGAGTTGTGGAAAATCTTCATTGATGGATCCTCTAACGAAAAATGGATCAGGAGCTAGGGTAATTTTAATCTCACTTGAAGGGCATTGATTCCATATAGCTTTCAGGTTTGGATTCGAAGCATCAAACAACAAGGCCGAGTATGAGGCCCTATTGGTAGGGCTAAGGGTGGCGAAAGAGCTAAAAGCAAAGGCGGTCCATTGTTATACTGATTCTCAGCTTGTATTCAATCAGATATTGGGGGAGTATCAAGGTCGCGGTATGAAGATGGCGGCTTACTTAGCCAAGGTTAAGGGCAAGTTGTCTGAATTCGAGTTCAGCTCCATTGAGCAAGTACCCCACAAACAGAATTCCAATGATGATGCTTTGGCTCTACTTGCTACCACCAAGGAGGCAGATACACTGAACGTAGTTCCGGTGGAGTTCTTGGAAAAACCAAGCATAATAGCATAAACAGTTGAGGTTAGAATGATTGACATAAAACTGACCTAGATGACCCCCATAGTGGAGTACCTGACAACCGGTAAGTTACGTGACGATCGAAAGGGCGCAAGAAAGTTGTTATATCAAGCTCTGCGGTATGTTATGGTTGAAGTATTCTATATCGATGAGGGCATTCGCGACCCCTCCTGTGGTGTGTTCTGCCCGAGGAAGCGCAGACTATCTTGCAAGAAATACATGAAGGCTTCTATGGAGGCCATGCTGGGGGGAAACACCTGGCTCTGAAGGTATTGAGACAAGGCTAATTTTGGCCCACACTGAAAAAGGACTCGATCTAGTACATGCAGAAATGTGACAAATGCCAACGTTCCTCCATAATTGCCCGAGTAGCTCCCATTGAGTTAACCATGATCTCAACCACTTGGCCATTTGCAATATGGGGAATTGACTTCATTGGTTCTTTTCCAACAGGTAAAGGAGGAGTTCGTTATGTTGTTGTCGCCATCGATTACTTCACGAAGTGGGTGGAGGCCGAACCTCTAGCAACCATCACCTCGAAGAGAGTCCTGGATTTTGTTGTAAAAAATATCATATGTAGATTTGGGCTCCCAAAGAAGATCCTATCTGACAACGGAACTCAGTTCGATAGTGATCTCTTCACAAACTTTTGTGAAAAATACTGCATAACCAAGAGTTTTCCGTCGGTATCATACTCGCAGGCTAATAGGTAGGTCGAGGCTTTAAACAAGACCCTAAAGGTGAGCTTAAAGAAGCAGTTAGATGAATTAAAGGGATTATGGCCCGAGCAGCTCCCACAAGTACTCTGGGCCTATATAACCTCACATCGTACCTCCACAGGACATACCCCCTTTTCTCTGACCTTTGGAAGTGAGGCTATGCTCCCGATTGAGTCACTGATGATGACCCATAGACAAAAAACATTTGATCAAGATCAAAACCACGAGCTACTCAGTGCATCCCTCAATCTGATCGAGGAGAAATGAGAAGCGTCACAATTGCAACTCGCCCATTATCAGCAGAAAATCACTTGTTACTTCAACTCAAAGGTAAAAAGGAAGTAGAATCGAACTCAGTGATTTGGTTCTCCAGAGGGTGTTTTTGGCAAGTAAAGATCCAAAGGATGGTGTGTTAGGGCTGAACTGGGAAGGACCATACCAGATCGTGGAGATCCTACACGAAGGGACCTTTAAGCTAGCTCGGTTAAACGGAGAAATAGTTCCATAGACCTGGAATGCCCTACACCTCAAAAAATACTATCAATAATTTAGTTGTCTTTAATGTTTCTAGCATTAGTGTTCATGTAAGGCTTATCTATAAAAGTCACTTCATTTTTAATAAAAAATGGATTATTATGTAATCAATATTGTCATTTTATTATCTCGTGCACACTTTGTAAAAGCAACCTAGAACATTTATAAGTTCTGGTCGCTTGGGCACATAACCGAAGATAATTTTTAAAAGAGTTTAGCATATTCAGATAAAGTTTGAAACTTAGAATTTGGAATTATTGATTACTCAACGGCTTTGTAAAGCTCGAATTTTTAAAATAACTATGAATAAGAACTAAGTTGAGAAATTTCTAAAACAAAACAAAACCTAGAAGACAACTAGGAAACCCTGGATATAACCAGATTCGAGGCTTGATAACTAACACGTATAACGCTATTGAGTAGGCTAAAACTCCTGGATGTGACCAGGTCTGAAGCCTGATAACTAACAGGTATAATGCAGTTAGGCGAGAAAAATCTTGGATACGACTAAGATATCAAGTAAAATTAGTTAGTCGAGCCATCAAAAATCTATCTCGATCTAAAGAAAACCCCTAAGATTTCAAGTGTACAAGAATTCAAGATTCACAAACATGAGAAAACAATAGATTAAGGGGAGCACGAATAGATCACAAATTAACAAACATATATTCAAAAGTACATAGTTATCTCGGGGAGGAAAAACCCTGACTGAGCCTGAAGGCGATTCTTTCAATCCCTAAGGACTTAATTCCAAAAAAATTAAAGAAAATGAATCATTGAGATCTGTCTACTTGCTCAGAGGATGTCACCTCCTTGCCATCCCTGTCAGCAACACTGGAAGCCTTGACGGTCTCAGAGGGTTCCTATGAGAATAGAATCTTGAATTTCGCAAGATAAGGCTCCCAAAACCCTAGCTGCATGAAGGTGAAATCCCCATTCTGGTTGAAAGCCCAACACCGGTAGAGCATCTCCTCTAGGGAGTTCATCAACTTTGCAATCTTCAACTTCGCCCTCTCGGCCTCCTCCTTGGCTTTGGTCTCGACCTTGTCAAGCATTGTTAGAAGGCTATCATTCTCGCTCTGCAGCTTGTCTAGTCGTTCGCTCCCTTCCATGACCTGGTCTTTAGCAATCTGCTCATTTTCCTAGGAAGTAGCCAGGGCAGCCTTGGCAGACCGTTCGCCCTCTTGGGAGGTGGTCAGAATGGCTTGGAGCTCATCACTCCTAGCTCAAACTCAAGCAATACCACAGAGTTGAGCCAGGGCAGACTGCAAAGGGAAAACGTAGGTCAAGGTAAAAACTAAAAAAGAGGAGAGAAAAATAAAATAAAAAGAAGTATTATAGGAGTAATGATGGTGACTCACAGTGAGGTTCATCCCCATGACAGACTTGAGAACCTCTTAGGGAGTACGCTCCTCCATGGCCCTCAAATCCTTGATATTGGCTCTGTATGCATGGCCCACCATATGGCTTGCTATCTCATATATATTCCCTCGAAACGCTTCGAGGATCCCTGCCAGCTCGGATGGCTTTACCGCGATTTGAAAGGGAGGTACACATCTAGGAAGAGGAGGAGGAACCTTGAGGATGATTACTTCTGTTACCGGGGCTAGGGGTTGAGTTTGTTGTTGCTGCTCCCGGGTGGAGCTGACACCTTTGTCTTTGACCGGAGACTCGGTGGATGTCCCAGTCTTGGAGGCATATTTCTTTGGAAATCTAGGCCTTTTAATCATAGGCCCAGCTTCGGCCCCACCAGCCTTGAAGGCACCCTTTAAACCCGAGGCATTTGGAAAATCCATCTCTTCACCTGAAAAGGAACGAGCAGAAGATTTAGATACAAGGAATAGTTAGTCAAAATAATGCAAAGAAAATAACAGAGCAAGAACCCTACCCTTCGAGCTATGGGAGGAATCTTCTACAATCAACTTGGGGTTATGACCCATACTGGGTATAACCTCAAACTCCTGGACTACCAGAGGTGGGGGAGAGTCTAGACTCATTACATCCTGGGTCCTAAGGTGTTCAGGCTCTTCTTCCGAGCTAGGTTCATCTACGGATTGCCTAAAACCGAAGGAGAATACACCCTGATGTAAGAAAGGCCATGTCTTACGATTTGTGTTATATTCCTCAAAAATGGTGAACTTAAAGTGGAGGGTGTTGTCTACCACAATGGTGCATCTGGGGTAGCTATGGTCATAGCGTTCCACTAGGTGTTCCACACACTGAAGGAGTGTTGTGTTCAGGTCCAGGTCAACTGGATGTCGACTCGTGACTTGATGGGGGTTGAAACAAACTAGCCTAAAACTGGCAGCACCCCGATCTAGTTCTCTATATGGGTTACCTTGGACGGAAGTGTCGGCTTCTGCCCCCGACTCAGCTCGTTCTGGGTCAGGATCCTGCCCATCCTCAGGAACTCTCCTCTTGCGCACCAATGATGCCGCATCCTCTTCCTCCTTGGTGTCTTCAATGGCGGGTAGGACTTCTTAAGGAGGGGGAAGCCTAGGAAGTATGAGAGGTAGACCTCGAATCCTGATAGCCAGCATCTGATCTTTGCGTATCAGGTTACAGGCCACCATGGTAGCAACATTCACTACCTGTCGGAATTCCTTCTCCTTCGAAGGAAGATGGGAAAACATCTCGTATTGACCTCCAAGGGTCTCAGATTTCCCTGTCCTCTTGAATATAATTGCACAAAGAATGAACTCAGTTAGGAGGATTAAAATCAATAAAAAAAATGATAAGGGGGTTCGCATATCTTCAGAAAGTTAGGAGGCTTACAAGGGCAGTTGAAGTATCGGTGATTGTTGTTCTTGAACCCATTCAACATATAGAACTGGTCTTTATAGTCATTTGGATGGTTGGGGAGGTCAATAACGAAGGTCGAGTTAGGGAAGCGGGTGAGGTAGTAAAGTCATCACCTCGCCTCTTCTGATCAAGACTGGCCTTAAGGTAGAAGAAGTACATAATATCAGCCGAAGTGGGACCTCCCACTCGTGCCTTAAGAATAAATATTTTAACCTCGCCAAAAGTCTATACGAGCTTGGGGGGGAGCTATAACGGAGCCAGTTCAACGTAGTTCAAGAAATCTACGAAGTACTGGTCTAAGGGGAGGAAAGCACATGCCTTAAGGTGCTCATCACTCCTAGCCCCAAAGTCATCTTGAAGTAGGGTGCAGCTTCGCTCTCCTTCCGATGGAGGTCGGGAATTAAGGTCGTCAATCCCCATCTCGATCCCATGGCTCAGAAGTATCTTGTTCACTTTCCTATGTGTCGTTATGCGGGACACGATGTGTTCGGCCATGAAAAAGGCATCAGGGTCGACAACAATCATCCTTTCCACCACTGGGCCGAACTGAGTAATAGGAATTTTGGATGACATTTGCTTGCCCTTATTCTTGTTCTGAGTAGAGGAGCTCGCAATGTTTTTCTTTCATGGGGCCATGATCTAGCTCACCTGATGATAAAGCATCCGATTAGTGGCAGCCTAAAATAATGACTAGCTATTGCGATAAAGGTATGGTGACCCAAGGGTTTGAGTGTGGTTTATTTTTGGAGATTCAAAAATTACACGAGCTAAGTTATGTCCTAACATCAACGCGTATTTCCATGCGCAGTCCTAGGCCACACTCTATAAAATCGAGAAATTCCCCGATACTTTGGGATTCATGTGTCACACCCATCAGACCTACTACTTTTCATTTGAAAGCAATTTAATGCAAAACCGCTTAAGGAATCGTAACCCTTAAGCTACCCAGAGCCAAAACTAAAATCCTCTCAACGTATATATCCAAACAGGTATCCTAATCGATTCATCAACAAAACTTTCTTTACAAAACCCAAAAAATTTGCCCAGTTTTCAAGCACCTTATTTCTAAAAAGGTCTAATATCGTTCTTTTAGCCTAAAGCGATCCCTATTTGAACTCAAATATGGCTAGAGAATGAAACGGTACTGAAAATATATATTTTCAAAGTAAAAAGAACTCATTGGAAAATAAAGAGTGAAAGATTCAAACAAAATGAGGAGATACTTACAAGTTATACGTCTACTCGATGAGAATATTGATGCTTCTACAGGCAAGAGCTTGAGAGTTTCTGAGAAATTGAAGGGTGATGAAGGTTTTTGGAAAAAGTTTGAGAGAAAAAGGAATTTTTGTTTCTGAAATGAAATTTTTTGAATGCGAAGGTGATAAGGTTCAGGTTTGATCTCCTGATTTATACGTAAGCTTTGGGAATCAATTTGGGTCATCTGATCAGGTCAACTCAGGATCCAAAGGCAAAGATTGAATGACTCGAGCGGTGGCAAAAAATTTACAGGACAGTTTTCACACACCTTGAAACTCGAATAGACGCCAATTACAGGTGGCCAGGTGTTCAACACTCGAGTAGTAGGTAGGCACGATTTCACATGACAGAAGCGTAAAAGCCCCTACTGTGTGTGTCAGAAAATAATGACGACAAGCACGAGCAGGAGCTTGGGGGGAAAATGTTGTACCCTAAAAATTAGCATGGATTAAACCACTCAGCTAGGGGTACAATTGACAAATAAACTTGCGGAAAAAGCAGGCGAGTAGAACATCTAGCTAATGATGATGTGAGTAGCTCGAGTTAGGACTTGGTAGTGCGACATACAGATAATTATCAAATTTCCTCACAGGTTGATGATCCAGTTTGAGACATGTAGTTGCCAAATCCCCTTTAGGGTGCTCTGAACTTAATCTGAACTAAGGTTCGGATACTCTTCGATCACCAGCTCGATGAAGATGTTCAGCTTGTAGAAACTTGGTCATGACGCATAGTGAAGGATCCCGAAGGACTTGGAGATCACTTATACAATCATTAATGTCCAGGTTGTATTATACATTTATTGCTTGAGATAACGGGAGTAATTTACATAGGCAAACATATCCCTATGTATATGAGAATTATCTTGATTGATTGTTTACCATATTGATGGACACGGTTACCCAAATTTGTCTAGGAAATTTAATTATAAATACGAGGGATAATGGACAGCAAAAGGGACTGCCTTTTGTAATACAAAAACTCTGCAGAAATTGTGAGTGAGTAATAATATTGTCTCATGCACTAGATGAATTTTAACCACTGAACCACGTAAAATTGTGTGTGAGAAGTTGTTCACATAGTTCATTACGATTTACAAATAAGCACTAATATCTTTTTTATTTGATTTCTTAATCTATTGTTGGCGAAAAACTGCGCCAACAATGTGATATCTCCAATTTTTGAATTTCAAGTAAAAATATCTACTAATTTGTTGCAAAATTGGAGTTTGAATTTGTTATTTTCATATTCCTCAAGAAATTGATTTTTTCCGTCCAGCTAATCGTATTTTAGTTGTAACTCTCTCAATATAACTCAAAATTTGACGATTCAATATGATATGGAAAGCTAAGAAATATATCTACAACTTTTATTTATGGAAGAATTTGAAAAATATGAATGAAACAATATAAAATTTTCTCATGAAGTTTCAGCTCCAGCTCTAGCTCAGATTCAGGCTCCAACTCTTTTATTTTATTTATAAAAATATCACACTAACTTATAAAACCAAATAAATAAAATCAAAATTAAATATTTCCAAATAAGAAATATATTAAAGTAAATCCAAAGAAATATTAATTCAAACTCAATTTATTTTTATATTAATAAAAGTATATTTTAACTACTAAAATTATTTATAGCCCAAAAATCACAAAATACCAAAAAAAATAAAATTAACATCATTAACATAATTTCTAAGCCTAACGAAATTAAAAATACATGATTAAAATTTGCACTTATCAATTTAAAAGATTGCATTATGAAATTTAATAGTTAGTTCCAATTCGATCTCTAGTGGTTACGTTCTTTTGTCGATGCTACCCACAAAGTCATTAGGTCATTGGCTAAGGGCTTGTTCGAGATAGCATTTAGAAAAGTTAATAGTTGTTTTATGAAAATAGTTGTGCAATAATGGTGTTTGATAAACAGCTAGAAATCAATTTATTTAAGAATTTATGCAAAAGTTACAACTTTTTTAAAAGCTGCTTTTTGAAAGAAAAAAAATCCTATAATAAATGTGTTTCTTTTATCTGAATATATTTCTTAAAATAAAAATATTAGTGTATAATAAAGTCTATAATTATAGTGGTTTGTTAATATAAAATTTTATACCAACAAACCACTATAATTATAGACGTTATTATACACTATAATATAATGTTTGCATCTCATAATATTTTCAAATTATAACTTACCAAAGACATATCAATTTCATGAGAATTTTGTATAACTTAAGTTTTACATATTTGTGATTATATTATAAACTAGATTATAATACCATGATCATTATTGTTATCCCAAAAATCAGAAGTGAATGACTTGGCAGGCATTAATTACACGTGGCTGACATCTGGCAGAATCTGTGCTCGACTATCGACCAAGAAGATATTCAGTATCATGCGATCGGTTTCTTTATACGACCAGCCTGGTCATATACACATAATACACGGAGGAAATCTTAGGCAACTATGATGGAATCCGAAATTATCTCCCATGATTTCCTGAGTATCTGATTATTTAAGAAATAATATCTGTAACAAATCAATGTAAATCTTCCCTGAGCTTATAAATAGAATAAGAGGGCTCAGGGAAGGGGACCCTTTTTTCTTTTCTGACTTCTAGATCACTTGAGATTAGAGTTATCAAATTAGTCACATTGTATTATTCTTAAGAGGTTGGTGAAACTCATTGAACACTAGTTCTTTGATCACTCCTTTGGATTTTACATCAATAACAAGCTAAGTGGACGTAGGTTATTACCAGATCCTGGGGCCGAACCACTATAAATCTTGTGTTCTTATTATTTTCGTCATCACATTCTTTTCAACGCATTCATCCATGTCAAGCGTATTTAGACTCCGCGTCAGTTGCCCAAAATCAAGGTCAACATTCTGGTGCTTTCATTGAGAGCTTGATATAGCATCGTTGAGAAAACCAATGGCGAAAACTACCAGGAAAATTGGACAGGCGGCCGGCGCTGCACCATCTAACTCGCCTCCTCCTCCTCCTCCTCCTCCTCCCAACATGGCTGAAGATGAGCCACATTTGTAATTTGATGAGGAAGAAATGGATGACGCAACACTGAAGAGCACTCTAGGAGCGTTGCACGAAGAGCTGGCCAATCTGAGGGCCGGCCAGGAAAGCGCTGTCGAAATCATGGTGCGACAGCAACAAGAAATTGAACGGCAGCGCGCGGAGTTAAGTGAAAGGCAGGCGGAGATGAACCGTTGCCAGAGTGAAGCCATGGCAGCCCTCGAGGCAGCCTTACAATTGGCTAGGAATCAGGCTGCACCTGCCTCGCAGCCTGATCAACCTGCAAATGGGCCACCCCACAGGGGTCCCAATCCTAGCCCGCCTATCCAACCCTCGAGCCCGCAAAGGCCCGAGCAGCCACCAGCGCCTCAGGACGATGTCCCGCTAGGTGACCCTGAGGCACACCCTCCATCCGAAGCTGGTCGTGGCAATCCCTCGCAGCAGAGGCAGAATAGGACCGGGCAGCAGCCTCGCAGTCCTAGACGCCATAGGGGCGACGAGCCAAACCCTCCGAGCAGAGGACAGCATCATCCTGGCAATAGGAGGAACTCAGAGTTAGGCTCTGCGGTCCGAGGCCCCCCATGGCATGATAATACACGGGGACCTAACGACCGACGCAGACCACCGTCTAACGCTCGGGAGTTTCCAGCCCGGGAGGGAAATCGAGGGAATAGTCGATCCCACCATAGCCAATCGAGATTCAGAGATGGCCATGATTATAATGAGGCCGACTTAGGCAAAGGGAATACCAGTCGAAGGAATGAAGAAAGAGGTGGAGGCAGGAGCCAGCCACCTCAAGATGACCAACCCGACAGACGGGATGCTGGGGGGCAGCCCAAACAAAATAACGTCTTCGACCGGCTCAGAGCTAGCGAGCAGCGGAGGAGAAACGAGGACTTAAGAGATGTACTCAACGATCGCCATGAACGGCACGGCGAGTACGTCCCCCCAGCACCAGAGCCCACGACGATTCCTAGTGTTGTGCAAGCCCAGATAGATGCACTCAACCAGGTAGTGCAGCAGCTGGTCGAGGGAAGAACGTCTTACATCGATCACGACAGGAGAAAAGGCACTCCTTTCATTCAGAGGATAGCTATGGCAGAAACTCCTAGCAAGTTTAAAATGCCTACGCTTCAAAACTTTGATGGGTATGGTGACCCGATATCTCACGTCAACAAATTCGAGATACAAATGGACATTCAGAAAGTGTCTGAAGACGCTCGGTGAAGGATCTTCCCTGCAACACTTTCTGATGCCGCACAGGAGTGGTTTTTTAAATACCCTCTTACAAGTATAGTTTCCTGGGAAATGTCCGTAATGGAGTTCTACGAACAGTTCTACGCGGGTTGTGTGCACCCGACTGAGGCAAACCAGCTAGTCGAAATATGCCAGCAAGATGGAGAACTGCTGAAAGACTACGTCCAGCGCTTCATGCGAGCAGCTGCTGGAGCAAAGACAGTGGGAGACGAAGGAAAAATGATGGATATAACCGCAGGGGTTAAGAGCCGCACGCCTCTCTGGGAAAGCCTCCGAAAACATGGGGTTAGAACCACCCAGGAATTTTTAGACCGAGCTGATCGCTACATCAAGCTCGAAGATGCCATTGCCGACGAAGAGAAGCCCCCAAGCAAAGGCAAGGGGACTGCCGAGACCGCCAAAGCTGCCAATGGGTCCAAGCCCAATGGCAACGGCAATGGCAACGGAAACGGTAACGGCAATGGAAAGAATGGGGGGAAACGACCACATAATGAGCCTTCCACCTCAGACAATAAACGAGCCAAGGGTAATCATTATGAACCTCGGTTCACTAACTATACTACCCTAGTTGAGTCTCGGGGAGAGGTTTATCAGGCCACGAGTTCCAACGTGCCTTATAAGAGACCTGCCCCCATTCGAAAGGATATTTCAAAAAGAGACACCACCAAGTTCTGTCGTTATCATAACGAATACGGACATGATACCAACGAATGCAACCAACTGAAATATGAAATCGAGTTCCTTATTAGACAAGGACACTTGAGAAGATATGTACGGGCCTCGGGAAATTCCCAACGAGAAGCTCCAGGCGGCAACGAGAAGGCGCCCACGCACCAACGCTCGCCACCTTTGCAGCCTGCCCCCGTGACTGGCACATTGTTAACCATCTGCGGAGGCCCGCACCTCGCGGGAAACAGCGAAAAGGCCAGAGAACGATACGCTTGGACTCTACGCCACGACCAGGACATTGAGATGATGACTGTGGATGACCACGCGCTGAAGAAGGCTCAATCAGGAGAAGGCGAGATAACCTTCTCTGACAGCGATGCCCATCATGTCCGGTTCCCACATTCCGATCCGCTGGTCGTGGATATCCAAATGGCCAACATGATGGTGAAGAGAGTGCTGGTCGATACAGGAAGTTCGGTGAATATCCTGTATAAGTCTTTGCTGGAACGCATGAAGTTGTCCGTTAAGGACCTGGAGCCCTGCAACCAAACAATATACGGCTTCTCCGGTGAGGGACTCGCCCCCATAGGATCAATCAGACTACCAGTGACGATGGTACAGCGCCTGCTACCAGGACATTACTCGCTACTTTTATAGTAGTCGATTGTCCTTCGGCGTACAACGCCGTCATTGGGAGGCCTATACTGGTTGATCTACGGGCCGTCACCTCTATGCGGCACTTGGCCATGAAATTCCCGACAGACACAAGGGTAGGACGCGTGTTGGGAAACCAAAGGGAGGCCAGGGAGTGCTACAACGCCTCAGTCACGAAGGCGAAGAAGGGAACGTCAAAGAGCACTACCTCAGATAAGTTGCAGATGAAAATAGATACACAAGCCCAATCCGGTGATGAAGTCACCAAATAGGGTGTTTCCCAAAGTGAGGATAGAGATCTAGATCCTCGCTTTAGGGATTTTGAAGAGAATGTTGGACCCGTCGAGGACTTGGAAGAGGTCCAACTCGACAAGAAAGACCTGACCAGAGTCGTGAAGGTTGGAAAAAACTTAGAACCAACCACGAAGCATGCACTGGTGGAATTTTTGCGGAAGAACCAGGAAGTCTTTGCCTGGTCGCACAAAGACATGGCTGGGATAGACCCTGCAGTTATCAGCCATGTCCTGAACATAGACAAGACTTTTCCACACGTGCAACAAAAGAGAAGGTTGCTCGATAAGGATCGATCGAGAGCCTTAAAAGAAGAAGTTGAAAGGTCAAAGGAGAATGGGTTCATCAGGGTGGCGTTTTATCCATCATGGGTCTCCAATCCATTGCTGGTTCCCAAGCCTAACGACAAATGGCGAACCTGTGTGGATTTCACAAACCTCAATAAAGCCTGCCCAAAGGATTGCTTCCCACTCCCAAGAATCGACCAGCTAGTCGGTGCTACTGCAGGACACGGGATCCTCTCCTTCATGGATGCATATTCAGGCTACAATCAGATTAGCATGCATCCCCTAACGAGGATCACACCAGCTTTTGGATCGATATGGGCTTATACTGTTATAGAGTAATGCCCTTCGGACTGAAAAACACAGGTGCGACTTACCAGCGATTAGTTAACCACATGTTTAAAGAGTTGATCAGAGTAACACTACAACAATTATGCCCATATATTACATTAAAATATAGCATATTTTAATAAGTGTTATTGTCTCATGGTAATAGAAAAAGACACGGAAAATGGGCGGTAAATGAAATACACAGGCGCCAAATGAAACACAAAAGCAATAATCCCTAATTACTCTACACGCCTCCTCTGTTTCTCTCTCACACTCAGTAACTCTCTCTCTCTCTCACTCGTTCAATCTTTCTTTCTTTCGCTCTGTTTGTTGCAGGTGTGTAACAAGGTGATGGGGCCTGCGGCTTCGGTCGTGTGACAGGGAGGCTCGACTCTTAGGTCTACGGCGTGGCTGGCTCGTGGGTGTGACGGTGCTTGCGGCGGTGGGTCTACGGCGTGGCTCGACTCGTGGGTCTACCACGGAGATTGACTTGCAGAGCAATGGTCCAGCAAGCTGTACAGGGAGGAGCTCCAGCTGCTTACGCCCAAGAAATGGAGAGGCTAACCGCTAAAGAATCCCTTCTTCTTGCTGTGAGTCTCAAGTTTTAAGAATTTGTGTATTGTAGTTGATAAGACCTAGCATTTGAGCTTTGAATTTGGGATTATTTATTTATTCAGTTTAAGGATTCTGGGGGTTTTTCCAAGCTTCAATTTTTATGGGATTTTTACTTGTTCTAGCTAATCAGGTCGCCATTCTTGGAGGGTCGGTGGGATTTTTTTCAGGGCTGATGTCTTCCACGCAGTAGTTGAGGTGAGTCTTTCTTTGATTTTTGTGATCTGGGTTTGCTTTGTTTTTGCGTTTTGTGTGTCTGGGTTCTTCATGTTTTTGTGATTTTTTTGATCTGGGTTTTCAGCTATTATGGAATTCGTTTCCAATTTCTCGTCGAATCGTTGTGTTATTGATTTGCATTGCACGACCTGTTTGTTAATTTCAATTCCGTATGTGTAATTTTTCTTCTTTGCGTTTTGAGTTGCTCCTTTTCTGTTTTGGTGTGTGATTGCTCTAATATGGAAATTTTAACGAGGTGAATGTAGATATTAGTTTTTTCTTTTGGATATTTGAGAACTACAATTGTGTAGTTTGTGCTACCTTTTGAGCTCAATCTCTTGGCAATGAGTTCATAGATTTTTGGAATAAATTACAAGAAGGCAGGGCACCCTTTTGGTTAAAATGTCTCGTTTTTACCTTTTCTGCTTAAAAATAAATGTAGATATTATGAATAGATTATTTCTAATGTGAACAATGGAATTACGTTGAGTTATATGCATGGATATACACACACATAACTGAAATAGTTGCCGAAATATATATATATTCTGCTTTGCAATATGTTGTAGAGCATTACTATAAATTATAGTAGCAGGTTCACATTGATATACCCACGTTTCAGTACATTTACTTATGTAATTGGTTTATATAATTTACATGGGTAGACAGCTGTTGCCGGCTTAGCTTTGTTTATATGGTTTGAGATTTTAGCTTCTCACTTGATACATATGTATAACAATACTCTTCTCTTCAAACAATTGGTTTTAATATGCTGGCTAAAGGATCATCAGCTGAATCTATAGCTGCTCTGGCCAAAGTTGATACTGTTAAGCAGAGAATGGAAGCTGCTTATGAGACATTGCAGGTGGGTATTTGATCATAGAAGTTATAATCAGTGCAGTATTGGAAAATGTTGATGTTGCATTTGATTTACTCATTGATGGATCAACAGGATGCTGCTGGGTTAACTCAATTAAGTTCAACTGTGGAAGATGTTTTTCCCAGTGGTGATCTTCCAAGGGCTGCAGAAACCTTAGCTAACATGAGGCATTGCTTGTCTACTGTTGGGGAGGTAATATTTTTCTATAAATTGTTTTAACATTATACTCTACATTTGATATTTATAAATTTTGATGATTTTAACTTGATATTTTATTTTTCGTTTTGCTCATTTTAGGTTGCTGAATTTGCTAATGTGAGAAAGCAACTCGAGGTCCTAGAGGATAGGCTAGATGCAATGGTGCAGCCACGTTTAACAAATGCATTATCCAGCCGGAAGGTCACCAAATTTCTTACAGCACTTGTTTTGCCTATGGCTTGCTTTCTGTTCAATTTATCTCTTATTAATTCCTTTTAGTACATACCATACGCAACTTGAATAACTTACATCTATTATCATCCTGCAGATAGACATTGCTCAATATTTGCGGGGTATTCTCATTCGAATTGGAAGATTCAAATCACTGGAGCTACATTACACAAAAGTTCACCTAAAGCCCATAAAGCAGCTCTGGGAAGATTTCGATTCAAAACAACGTGTTATTAAGCTTGCAAATGAGAAGACTGAAGCTGAAAGGCTGTCAAGCCATGAGTTTCAATCAAGTTATTCGACAATTTCATTCGCAAGTTGGTTGCCAAGCTTCTATGATGAGTTGATTCTTTATCTTGAGCAAGAGTGGAAGTGGTAAATTCTTCTGACTATATTTTTTTATTAAGCACCGAGGAACATCTTGTTGATACAAAGAAGCTATCACTGAATTTAAGCACTGAGCTTAGACTGTCATCTGCAGGTGTATGGTTGCTTTTCCTAAGGATTATAAAACTCTTGTACCAAAGCTACTGATCAAGACAATGGCAACTATTGGAGCAAGCTTTATTTCACGTATCAACCTTTCAATTGGAGAAGTTGTTCCTGAAACAAGAGCTTTGGGAAAAGGTTTGTACGGACTTGTTTTTATGGTGCTTTTAAATTTTGTAGGCATTTAATATTATATGATATCTTTCAATTGGACAAGCTTTAAGTCATGCAATTTTACTTTTGGCAATTTATAAATTATCCTATCAATGTGTTTCTTTTTATTCAGGTTTATTAGATATTATGTCTGGTGACATGCCAAAGGGAATTAAGATTCAGAGGAAACATTTGGAGGCATTGATTGAGTTACACAACGTGACACAAACTTTTGCTAGAAATATTCAGCATTCCTTTTCAGATTCTGATCTTCGAGCTCTAATGGATACACTGAAGGCAGTGTACTCTCCCTTTGAATCATTTAAACAAAGGTAAGCAATCATAAACTTTTTTGCACTTCCACATTCTTCTAAAATATCTAGGTTTTTTTTTTTGAAAACTTTTTTCTGTTATTTTTTCTTCATTATATACTAGATTCTGTAAATGCTATGTTCATTTTTTGATTAATGATTGAATATGTATATAAGGTATGGACAGATGGAGCGGGCCATCCTTTCTTCTGAAATTGCTGGGGTGGATCTCAGGGGAGCTGTTACTCGTGGTGTGGGTGCCCAGGGGATTGAACTCAGTGAAACAGTTCGCAGAATGGAGGAATCTATTCCCCATATCATTGTACTTCTTGAGGCAGCTGTAGAAAGGTGTATCAACTTTACTGGTGGTTCTGAGGTAGATGAACTAATTCTTGCTCTTGATGACATAATGTTACAATATATATGTGCTTTACAAGAGACACTAAGATCATTAAGAGTGGTCTGTGGGGTAGACCATGATGGTGTTGGTTCAAAGAAAGAGATGGGATCAGACAAGAGAGATCGCAACACTGCACGAAAAGTTGAATTGATTTCAAATGAGGAGGAATGGTCCATTGTTCAAGGGGCATTGCAGATCCTCATAGTTTCAGACTGATGTGTTGTAAATCATTAAAGCAGAAAGGCAGAAAGAGACCATGGCTTCTCCTTCTCCTTCTCCTTCTCACCTCACAGCTATCCCACAACGCATCTCAAAACCCTCCATTTCCCACTGTAAGTAAATCTCTCTCGTTCTCTCTGTATATATAATATATATATATATGACACTACTAGTACCCTTAAGATGAACTAGTATGAGAAATAACTTAAAAAGATGAACTAGTATGAGAAATAACTTAAACCCTTAATTTCATTGCTAAATTTTTCCTTAGTATATGTAAGATTTCTATGAATTTTAGAAGTTGCAATCCATCACGTAATAGTTTGTTTACACCTCATGGTTATTTTCAATAGCATTATTCTAGTAATTTAGTTTCTTTCCATATGGTTATATTCCAGTGGCATTGTATTAGCTATTATAAATTCATTTTTACTTTTTATATTTATTTTTTCATCTTGAATTCTTTGCTTCGCATAGAATTGGAACCATATGTTTGAAATTTAGAGTACTGTGGCCACTTGCTGTTCTATGAACACTGTTAACTCCATATATGCTAGCTAATTAAGAAGTGAAGTTTTCTCTTATCTCTGGTTTTGTTGCTTTTTGAGTGTAATATATTATTTTTATGCAGTACTCTATTCAATTTCCATGTACGTAACAATTTCCATGAACAAAGTGTAGTCACAGTTTTCTTTTCCTTTTACTGAGAAAAAAAAAATCAATAAAAGCCAAGTATTATATATGGTAATATGCATTTGGGTGCATGTTATATGGTAATATGCATCTAGCTCTACATGATATGTTTCTTGAATTTTGTTTGTCTTGTTCATGCAGCTTCTAATTGATAGTAACTTATTATTTTAATAACATAATTGCTGGTGCCTTTTGTGTGTTTATAATTTGTTTTTGTTTGCATATTGTAATGTGGTCCTGACAATAAAGTTAAGTTCTTTTGGGGGTTTTGTAGTGAAGGGTCACTACTTCATGTGGAAGAAACTAAATGAAATTATGAGATTTGGGTTTGGCAATTATGAAATTGTTTAAATTTTAGTCGATTGTCATGATAATTAAAGCTTGAATCTTTGGAAATAAAACTAGAAAATAGTATACTCAAATGGGTTATGAACCATGTTGAAAATGAAAAGAATTTCTGACTCTTTTGCTGTTGGGCAAGTGATTTTCGACTTCTGATTTTTGGCACTTTTCGTAGTTGCAGGGATCATTAAGTTAGACACTAAACCACTGCACATGCCTATCTCAGTGATTTTGTAGGTTTGTTTCACATTGTAGTTGTTGTAGATAGTAACATCTGTGACATTTAGTTTGTCTTCCCTTTAATTTCGCCGAGCTTCTTTTCTTGCAGTACTATTCAGCCAGGCTCTTTTCCACCAGAAGTCATTCCCTATGACCAGTGGACTCAACAGAAACCAGAAACAAAGCCTATGTTTTCTGGTTGGCTTAAGGGTGCATTTGGAGGTGGAAAGAAAGAGATGCAAGAATCTATACAGCAGAACCTCAATTTTATTCTTAGTACTGCTCCAATTTGGGATAGGTTTGTCATTTATCTATACTATAAAGTATAAATACTTATTTCCTTTTTAAGGTATAAGAGATTGTTGCTTTTGTTGTCTGAACATTAATGAAGTCCTTATTTTTGAGGTATGTGTGAGGTCGAGTACAGAGGTTGTCTTCCAGCCTCAGAACTCTACAAAAGTCCGCAAGTTCAAACTCACTTCAGTGACTTCAACCTCGCTCAGTGCCTGAACCTTAAGTAATAATGGCTATGTTGAATAAGTAAGTACTCCAATCCCTCATCTATAGCCAAAATGGCATAAAACCATATGTCTAGATTATTGTTTATGTCGAATAAGTAAGTACTCCATTCCCTCATCTCTCCTGCTGGAAGCAAGAACCCAGGCAAGAGCACTCTGATCTCCGTTTGTCTGTGTGAGGTATCTTTTTTAATTCAAATTTCAATTTAATATCAGATAATCCCAATTGCTCAATTACTTCTATGAAAGTTAAACCTAAAACAGTTGTCACTTTCTTGCTAGTAAGACCATTTCACCAACATATGAAAATTAGACATAATGAAAAGGATTTGTCTCACTAAGTGGAAGTGTTTAAATTTTGTTTTAATTGATCATAAAGAAGGGCAAAACATATATACAAAGTCTAAGGAAATAAAGTACAATCTGGTTAGCATTATATTGATTGGAATGAATACTAATTTGAGGTCATAGTTACAATTTCAGCTGAAGGATGTCGGACTTTGCAGTAGGATTCTTTCATACTCACTTTCAAGACCTCATAGTTCAGAAAAGGTCTCTTTCTCTCTCTCTCTCTATATATTTATATAACTGCAGTTGTCTCAACTTATTTCTATATTCTATTCCATATTTGTCATTTGTGAAATGTTCTGTTTTAACTAGTGTGAAGTATATGGTTGTTAGGTATGCATTTAACTGGCCTTGATTGTTTTCCTTTACTTATATTCCATTTATCAATTCAAGTTTTGCATCCCTAAATTGTCATCAAAAGCTTTATTCAGCTGTTGTGTATTCATGACAGACTTCTATGATATTTCTATGGTATGTGATATCGCATTGATTGTTAGAGATCTCGCTAGTTTCTATTAATACTTTGTATTTTCTTGATTTATCTCTTAGTGATGATGACGACTCTGAGAATGAGTCGGCACTTGAAATTCAGCCATACTTGATGGAAGAAAAATGTAAGATTGAAATTCCTTTGTTAATAATGTTGTATTGTGTTTTTTGCCTCCCCTCATTGAAGTGCTCATGCTTTTGATATTTTTTTTCCCTGGAATTTTAATGATTTCTCATCTCCTTCTTCTTTTTTATTGTTTAAGTCAGATTTGGGCTTTCTATTTTCTAATTTTTGGGTCATCATCTGTAGTGTCGAAGCACTTGATAATCACTTGACTGCTATCCAAAGGGACCATGAACTCAGGTCCCAGATAGAAGAAAGGAAAATAAGAAGTGATGCGGCTTATGAAGGGGCCAAAAGAAAAGAGAAAGCTCTCCTGGAAGAAAAACTCCGCCAAGAAAAAGCCAAAGCAGAAGCTGAGGTTTGTTGACTTTGCCCAGATTATTCATTTCTTTTGGTAGATGTCTAAAGATGGTTGTCACAGTCCTCTATTATTCTCACATATTCTTCTGATATAATCTTAATGCGCTTTGGTATATTATCTTGGTTTTATGTTGTTGTTAGTAATAAAAGTATTTTCTGATGCAGGCAAAACTCAGAGCTGAAGAAGCAAATAGGGCTGCAATGGAAGCTCAGAGAAGAGAAGCAAAAGAGGCTGCTGAAAGGGAGGCCAATGAAGCGTCAAGCCAGGCTGTTGTTCAGAAGGAAGCTTTAGGATTGCAAGCTAAAGCCAAAACCAAGGAATCTGAATTTGAAAAACCAATAAATTCAGCATCAGCAGGTAATTTGGCTACCAGGCAAATATAGCAACCTTGTACTGATCTATAAATATAATCATTTGCCCTTTTATCTAAAAATCTAGTTTAGCACTAGTTTTCACAAAGATCAGCTAGGTTTTGGCAATAGTTCATTTTTGACACTCCACTGTATTCCCCTCTGTTTTTTTTCAGTTTATTCATGTTCTCTGTACTCCTTTAAGAATTTTTCTGTTATCTGATGCGTGAAAGGGGCTATTGGTGGTAGGTGACATTACTAAAGCTGCACTAAAGTTGGAGCGTGAAAGATTAAAAAAGTTAGAAGACTTGGATGAAGGAAACAAGGCATTAGGATTGAATGTAAATAAGGTTTGCTCTCTATATTGTAATTCATATTTATTTGAAAATTGTTAATCTGTATTTGGTAACTAGAAATAATTATTTTTGTTTGGGATTTTCTTGCAGCATTCTTATAGAGTTTAATTGTTTAAGTATATTAAGCTTTAGTTTATCTTGACAGGAGGTTTCTACTGGTGTGAAAAAGTTATTGAGGGAATCGTCTGGCCAGTACAGCGACTTCAGTATTCTTTCCTCTTTAAATTCTCAGGTAAATCATGTAACTTACTGTTTGTTTAGTAGGATATATGTTTTTATATATATCTATAATATTTTCGGTGAAAATTTATGATCTTTAAGAAAGTGTTAGATGGCACTAGATGCATTAGATCAATCCATATGTGTTGCTTTAGGTTCAGATCACTTCCAGGACTTGTCAACCAAACCCAAAGGGGTATCATAGAATGTAATGTCTGCTTTTATTAGCCTTTTCATTCTTCCTTTTTATACACATTACTGAATTGAAGTCATAGGTTGTCTATGATTTTTCATGCTTACGTTTGACACTTCTATCAGATAATAGTACATATTCTTTGATTGCTTGATTGATGCTTTTGAAAGTATAATACATATATATTTAATAAGAGCTAATAATTTCATTAATGCAACATGGATGACTATAGCTGCCACTTTAATAAGTTCTAATCTTCCAGTTTTATCAGATACTATATTGTGCAGTGACATAATATATCAAGTGACCGATTACACACATGCATAGGCACACACTGACACCCATACTTGGATTGACTGATAAAATCTTATAATTTCATTACTTCCAACATAGAAACCTAGAATTACAACTTTCATGCATTTTTAATTAATACAAGGCAATTTGGTTATGTTTTTTTTTATAAAAGCCCTAGAATTACCCCTTTAAGTAATTGATGGTGTGATTCCATTATTACACTCGAATATTACAGGTGTGTAGATGTGACTGGAGCTTACAGTGCTCTAAAGACAGAGCTTAACATAAGCTTGAGAGCAATAGGCCTTTTGTGGACTACAACTGGCTTTATTGCAAAGAGGATTACACATGGACCTGTGGAAGAAAGGGAAACAGGTATATGACAAGTGCACAACAAATGGACTCACAACAAAGACAAGTGCACAAAGGATGATGAATTGAAGGATGGAGCAAGTTTCATGCATGGTTTACTTTTGTGTATCTTGTAATTTTTTGTTTTTCATTTTTGAAGTAAAAAATGTTCAAGATTATAAAACTTTATTATGTTATGCTTTCAAACTTAAGTTAGATCTAAGATCTCATGAAATAGACACATTCAGAGTTTGAATTAGTTATTGTTTAATGTAATACTTATGGTTTATCAATCTATTGAGAATTATATTTTATGATTAATTTTGATTTTTTTTTTATCAAAATACAATAATGAAAATCTTTTAATTAAAAAAAAAACTTATAAGTACCATTATCACAATTAAAAACCTTAATATGTTATGATTTAGAAACATATTATAAGCGTAAAAAATTGTTATGGTTTATATAATATAACAAACTAAAAATGTTATCAAAATAATCAAATGTAACAGTTGAAAAGTGTTATGAAAAAAGTACAAGATTAAACTTCAAATTTATAACCAAAAACTCTATCTAAATGTTATTATTTCAATATTATAGCACCTAAAAATGTGTTATTGAATAGTTTAAGATAACACCGAACATAACATTCAAAAACTGTTATAGAAAAGACTGGACTTTTAATAACAGGGGCTATGTTAGCATTTTCAGAAGTGCAATCAATAGTCCCGGTTAGCAGTTTTTAAGTGTTATGAATACTTTTTTTTCTTGTAGTGTTTGGTTGGTAACCCTTTGGTGAGAATGTCTGGAATCTGATATGTAGTGGGAACATAAGGCATACAGATGTGTCCATCCTCCAATTTCTCTTTTATAAAATTTTTGTTGATTTCCACATGTTTGGTTCGATCATGGAGAACTAGATTGTGGGCTATTAATATAGTTGATCTGGCATCATAGTACACCTTCATTGGTAGTTCAATTTCCATATTTATTTCTTGAATAAGTTTTTTAATCCATAATATTTTATAAATGCGAAGTGCAACTGCTCTAAACTCAACTTCAGTGCTACTCCGTGCCACCATGCTCTGTTTCTTACTCCTCCAAGTTACTAAGTTTCCTCCTACAAAGGTGCAGTAGCCTGAGATTAATCTTCTATCAGTGACATTTCCTGCCCAATTAGCAACCGTATACACTTCTACTCCAAGAGTGTCATTCTTTCTAAACAACAACCCCTTTCCTGGAGTTCCTTTTATGTACCTTAGTACCCTTTGATTGCATCAAAGTTTTCTACTCCAAGTGAATGTATGAAGTGGCTAACAACACTTATTGTAAAGGCAATATCTAGCTGGGTGTGGGACATGTATACATTGGTTTCTGTGTTCGATTTTCTTCCCGAACAAACACAGCATTGATCGTGTTTTTCGTTACGGCTAGGTATAAGTACAACATTCCCCAGCAACTAGTTTTGATAACATGGGGGGTTCAGCCAAAAGAGTCTCCAGATCCTGAAATGTCTATTCACATTCTTTTGTCCATTCAAACCGTCCATTTCCCCTAAGCAAGTTGTAGAAGGGAAGGTATTTGTCCGTGGACTTCGATACGAATTGGTTTCAGGCCGCAACCTTTCCAGTTAGGCCCTGTACTTCTTATCAGAATCTTGGTGAACGCATTTCTAGTAGCGACCTAATCTTCTTTGGGTTGCTTTGATCCTCCACGCGTTGACAATGAAGCCTAAGAACTTCCCTGACAAAACCCCAAAGGTACATTTATGGGGGTTTAGCTTCATATCGTACTTTCTCACCATGCCAAAACATTATTCCAGATCAGATACATGGCTATTCACAGTCTTTGACTTGACGAGCATGTCGTCAACATACACCTCCATGTTCTTCTCAATTTTTTTGACAAACATTTTATTGACCAACCTTTGATATGTTGCACCAATGTTCTTTAACCCAAATGGCATGACCTTGTAGCATTATACGTTGTGTTCAGTCATGAACCTGGTGTGCTCTTGGTCTACAAGGTGCATCGTGATCTGGTTATATCCAGAATATACGTCCATGAAGGACATGAGCTCGTGGCCGGCTGTGGCCTCAACTAGATGATCTATTCTCGGTAGTGGGAAACAGTCTTTAGGGCATTCTTTGTTGAGGTCAGCGAAATTGATGCAGGTCCTCCACTTTGCGTTTGGCTTTGGGACCAAAACTGGGTTGGCAATCTAGGTCACCTATTTAGACTCCCTAATGAACTCGCATTTAATAAGCGAGCTACCTCTTTCTCCAGAGCTTCTCCTCGCTCTTATCCCAACAACCTACATTTCTGCACCTTCGTAGACACATTTTTGTCCAAGTTTAAGGTATGCATCATTACACTTTGACTGATGCCTTAAAGACTCTGGCTTCTTCCATGGAAGGCGAGTAGAATTAGCCAAATCTAATTTTTATGTGTATTTCAATTATAAAACACACAAATTACTAATCCAAATGAAAACATTATTTAGTTCTAATAATTTAGAAGGATACAACACAAATTCATCTAAATTAGAAGCATATATGTAATTGGATGATTATTGGATCGGTTCAGTTAGTTCTTATTGGATGTTGGACCCCCATCAAACAACCGATCGATCAAATTTGGATTTTTAAAAATTACATCTGATCCAATCCAATAGTAATTGGATATCCAATTTTTGGCGGTCGGTTGTAATTGGATTTGATATATTATGTACACCCCTAAATACGATAGACTTAACCTAATCTTAATTTTAGTCCGCAAATTCTAACTCTAAAACCAAAAGACCAATTTGCCCCTAATTTTAACCCTCTCATAATTAGGATCAAGTATTGTACGCCCTAAATATCCACGAGTTATTAGCAAGCTGGAAAAGGGCAAAATTCAATCCGCCGTGTGGAAACCGTCTACCCAGAGCTGCTGTTACGAGTCTCCACCTCTTTAGCCCAAGGTGATCAAAGAGCTAGCAAGTATACTCGAAGGCAACGGGTCAGCAGTATGGATAGCATAGCTGTTCCATCTTCCTGAAGCTCCTGGGTGAGGGTGGCTTGGTCCTCTCATAGCTGTTCATTCAGCTTGGACAACTCCTTGTTTTCCTCGAGCAGCTTTTTCTTCTCATCCTCGAGTACTTGCTTAGCCTGAGTAAGTTTGGAGTCAAAGTTCTGTCCGTGAGAAACCAATGCCCCGGTACGGCGCCAGCCAGCAGTCAAAGACAGCAGTCCCTGAAAACAAAAAACGAAAAAGTAAGGAATAGAAGTCAGAATAAATGATGAAACAACAGAAAGTGACTTACGCTGACTATCTCATTCAGCTCTCTGTTAATGATTTGGTTGGCCTCCATTGAGGCAATTTCGTTGATGGCGGCCTGGCTGCGTCTGTGCTTCGAGAGCTTATAGATTCTCTCCCTGGCCGACCCGACCATGAGGCTGGACAGGGAGCCTTCGGACAAGTTGTCCAGAGTCTCTCTACCAGCAGCCTTGGAAGAAAGCTGTGGATTCTCAGGCGCGGGCGTCGACTGTTTGGTGGGAGGCGGAGGTGTCATATTTTCCTTAGAGGGGCCGGCGCCGGGAATATCCTCCGTTCGAGCCTTCTTTGAAGGGGTCTTGCTGCTTTCCCCCCGAGCCCTTTTGCTGTCCTTCGGGACAGAAGTAGCAGCAACAGTTTGATAATGCTCGAAGAAGTCCTCAGAGTCCATACCTGCACAAAGCAAAACAATTCGAACAATTAGATTAAAGGATCACGAGGAGCAGAGACCAAAGTAAAAGGATTACAAGTAAAATACCCGAGCTACACCTACTGGTCGTAACATTATCTACTGAACTACCTAGTTCTTGGAAGAAATCTGAATTTAAAGAAGGAGCGTTCATAAAGTTGCCATCCCCATCAAATAGATGGGAAGGAATTGGCAGATTATTCAAAAACGAGAATGATGTACCGTTTACATCCGACGAGTCGTCAGATAGTTTGGTAGGCTCAGTAGCCTTTTGTTTCCCCTTGCCCTTGGGGACCGATGATTCCGCTGCTCGATGGGGAGCAGCAGGTTCCCTGATTGTAACCCCAGTTGGCCTCCTCCTCCGAGGGGGTGCCTGAGGTTGCTGCTCGGGTTGCTGCTCGAGTCCTGCATCAGCGCGGACACCACTTGCCGCGGGTTCGTTAGTCACAGGTTGGGAGCCCCGAAGGCCGGCCAGCCTGAGGTTAGCCTCGTTAATCAAGTTCTTCACACTCTTAGCAGCACTTGGCATGCTGGCTAAGAGTTCTGCCCTCGACTCCATTCCTGGAGTGGGGGTCGGGCGTAACCATGGGCCTGGAATACAATGGAACAGCGAAGTATTATGACAAGAAAGGATTAAAGTACATAAACTGCTGGTTCAAGGATTAAAGTACTCTTGGTGGTATTTCCCCACGTTGGAGATGTGAGTGGTGTTGGACAGAAAGGTGCGACCGGTCTCCTGGTGGCAGAAATGAAAGAACCCCGTACCATCTTGGTTGGGGTTGGACTTGAGGTCGAACAGAAAATTGACCTCATGAGGAGAAGGAGCTGGCCCTTTTCTTGAGCTTGTAGAGGATATAGAGCGCGACTAGCATCCTATACCCATTCGGGGTAATTTGATAAGGGGCTACCCCAAAGTAGTTTGCCACCCCTTGAAAGAACGAATGAAGAGGCAAAGTGGCACCTGCCTCGATATGGTATCTCGACCAGGCGCTATAAGCCCCCCCTGGCAGGTTGGCTCGCTGGTCGATGGAAAGTCTGACCAGGGTCACCCCCATCAGATTGTATTTGTTTAAATAGTTGGCGATCATACGAATGGTCACCGAACTTGGGGAAACGACGTGCCACTCGACAGCCGGCTGGTCAACATGACGAAGACGGGCACGCCTCTGAACTTCGGTTTCAGGAGGGAATTCACCTCGACCACTGGTCGAGGGGGCATCAGCAGAAGGCTGACCTGGAGAGTCAGGGTTGCATCTTTTTCTAGCTTTGGCTTTTGTTCTGGCCATTTTCTGAGTGGGAATTGTTGGAGGATTTGGGCTAGGACATGAAAAGGGGATTTCTGGGATCAACGTAGAGGGATTCTCTTCACCTTCGAGCAGTTGGGCCACGAGTTCGTCTTCGATGGGTCTTTCTCCTCCCCAAGGGTCTTGCATATGAACTGCAAACAGACAATGGAGGAGATGAAACACAGTCCGCGAAGTAGTGTAGGAGATTGGGATAACGTTACTCGTGCCTAAAAAACCAGCAACATCCTAATCCTACACTAAGTTCAACGTGGGTAGTTTGAAAGACGGATGAAAACAAAAAGGAAAGTAAACCGTTTTCTGAAAAGGGAACTTTTTCGACTCCTGAAGGGCGGGAAAAAATTTCAGTTTTTTCACCTAGCTTAAAGGTTGAATCTTTCGTCAACCTAACGTCCCAAACCAGAGATCCTCACTATCAAACTATAGTCTTGATCTATGCAAAGCATAAAAACACACTTTTACCTAGCAATAGATGGCTTATACCAAGAAACCCTTAAAGCCCTATTCAAGAACACAGAAGTCGCAGAGCACAAAAACGGCATGCATGGCATAATAGAAAGCTTAAAGAATGAAGTTCTTACCTGGGCGAAGATGGAGATTCGGAAGAAGATGGAAACTTGAACCGGAAGACTTGCGACTAGACGCGGACCAATTTTTGAAGCTCTGAACTCTGGTGCAAATTCTTGAAAATATTGGCAAAGGTGATGAGTAAAATTTTCTTAAAGAAGACAAAAAGCCTATTTATAGGGATCGATGGGATAGCCAAAGGGCAGTAATCATTACTTCCCATTTTCGAAATGTGGGGAAGTGCATAAGCCGTCCAAATTGCCTTTTTGGAAACCGAAAAGGCTTGATTAGACATAATTATATCACGGTTTTCGAAAATGCACGGGGATTCTGACAGACATCATGGGAATATGAACGGTTGTTCCCTTAAGTTTCTTTATTGTTGGTCGCACTAAACAAACTTGGGGGGCAAATGTTATCCCAAAAATCAGAAGTGAATGACTTGGCAGGCATTAATTACACATGGTTGACATCTGGCAGAATCTGTGCTCGACTATCGACCAAGAAGATATTCAGTATCATGCGATCGGTTTCTTTATACGACTAGCCTGGTCATATGCACATAATACGCGGAGGAAATCTTAGGCAGTTATGATGGAATTCGAAATTATCTCTCATGATTTCCTGAGTATCCAATTATTTAGGAAATAATATCTGTAACAAATCAATGTAAATCTTCCCTGAGCTTATAAATAGAAGAAGAGGGCTCAGGGAAGGGGGCCCTTTTTTCTTTTCCGACTTCTAGATCACTTGAGATTAGAGTTATCAAATTAGTCATATTGTATTGTTCTTCAGAGGTTGGTGAAACTCATTGAACCCTAGTTCTTTGATCACTCCTTTGGATTTTACATCAATAACAAGCTAAGTGGACGTAGGTTATTACCAGATCCTGGGGCCGAACAACTATAAAATCTTGTGTTCTTATTATTTTCGCCATCATGTTCTTTTCAACGCATTCATCCACGTCAAGCGTATTTAGACTCCGCGTCAGTTGCCCAAAATCAGGGTCAACAATTATAATTAAAATCTTAGATACACCGACTAGTTATAATATATATATATATATACACCATTATCTGTATATTATATTATATAATATTTTTTTGTTGATAATCATTTTATTAGTGTCTAATAAAAAATATATTTTAATATCAACATGCTCAAATATATAAAATATTTATATTGGAATATACTTAGTATATTTAGTGTTACATTATTTTAAATAATATAATGTTAGATTAAATAATGTGACATAATGTGATTTGTCACACAAATGTGATTTGTCACACCTTGTAACATATTATTGAGAGTCACAAAAGTGGACACATGTATGTGCCCAAATGTGACATATTTTGGAGTTACAAAAACAGTTACAAATTTGTAACTCCCAAATATTACTCAATAATGTGTAGATTTGATATTACACATTTTGATTTAAATTTCGCAAAGCCATAAGAGATATGGCTCTTAGATATGTGATTTTAACTCTCATAATGTGTATGAAAATTACAAAATCAAGTGAGAATGAATTTGGAACATTTTGGCAAATTTAGAAAATTGGTTGCTGAAAAAAAGTCATGGGCTACGCGGCCTGAGTTTTTTAGGTTGCAGCCCAAGAGGCAGAAAACATCGTGGGCTGCGGCCTAAGCGGCTGGCAGCATTTTCCAAACTTCAGTTTTATCCAATTTTGAACGTTTCCAACAGCCAAGTAACTCCCAAATCCCTATTTTAATTTCATAAACATCCAATTAATCATTGGTAACAGCCATGGGGTTTGGTGGAATTTGAAATTCAAAGGGTGTCTCAAAACTCTATAAATAGGAGCCTAATGCTCACTTGTAAGACACACTATTTTCCATCCACAAAGCACTTGACTGGAAAATACACCATAGAGGCTTGATAATTCCAGAGAGTTATTTTCTATAAAGACCCCTTAGTGCATAGAGAATAGAGGGAAATAAGATTTTGGATAAAGGTTTTGAACCTTGTTCAAGTTGGTGATCCCCACTACTTTACACTTTGGTTGTGTGAGAGTTTGCTCTTTTTATTGGTTTTATTTTCATTCTTTTGATATTGTTGATCTTATTTACTTGTATTATTATTGTTTTGAATTTTTAATCTTCTTCTTCTACATCTTTCTATTTACTTGTATTTTGAGCAATTGAGTTGTAATATTTTTTTAATCAATATTATCTTGTCTATTGTATTTTTGCATAGAGTTGTATTTTGTTTTTTCCATATTTCCATTGAGTGTAAAAAAATATATTCTCTAACATTTAGTATGTGTGAAATTGTTTTAATAAAATAAAATACTATAAATATGATATATATATTGGTCTTTTAATATTTAACAATATTTTAATCATATAGTTTACCAAACACTCTCATACAACTTTTCCAACTCACAACACTTTAAAATCTATAATTTACCAAACACTCACCAGTTTTTACCCACAGTACAGCTGTAACAACTTTTCCTCACATCATTGCTGCAACAACTTTTCCCCAGAACATAACTCTACCAAACTGGCCCTAAGTATTCTTATTGGGATATTCAAGTATTAATGTTACATATATCAACGAAAGAGAGAAAATTACCAGTTTGAATGTCATTTTTGCTTAACTACGAAAATATTTTATTAGTGTTATTTAATTTCTTTACCCTAATTTTGTTTTTTTTTTAATTTATATGTTTTTTATTAATTAATTTTTTATTTTAAAATTAATTGTAATGATTTTTAAAAATATTTATGAGATGGACTAACGAGGAGATGAGACATGTGTCATCCCAATCAACTACTTAACAAACCTCACGAATGAGTAGTTACAAAATTATAGTTTTCATGATATTGGGTATATAGCAACAAACTCTAAATATTAGGTATTTATGCTATAATTATCTTAAAATAATATGATTGAAAATTGAAGTTTTTTTTTTTTTTTTTTATAAAAATGAAATTAATCATTATCTTATCAATATTATAAGCAGCCAAATAATTGCTTTTGATAAACCTTAGAAAACAGAAAAATCCGAGCTACGAGATTGGTGGCACTTTATTCGTGCTTAGCTATCAATATTTACTTTTACCGGTTCAACCTTCCAGGTAATATTTTTAAATTCTAATACATTTAATATGTCATTATATATTTGTAAATAAAATTTCTTAAATTCTTTTTTTTAATTAAATATATTTATATATAGGCTAAAAGTTCAAAGAAGAACACAATTGTGTAGAAAAGCAAGCTGTGAGTTCTTATTATCTCGATAGAATGAGATAGTAGCAAAAACAATTAGCACTCTAATAAGGAATAAAAAATATTAATTAAAATGGGGATAACTTGAAAAGTACTCAGATTTAGGATTAGTTAACCAAAAATAGCTACTAATAACATTTAGTTGAATATTACCCATTTTTTTAATCACATTCCTCATATTACCCTTAAAACACTACTAGAAGTCTAATGTAAAAATCTCAATCTTTTACTCTGTCGTACTATTTACTTCCATCTTTAAATAATCTTCTACCAACTCTACTAGTTCAATATGAAATGAGAGGGATATAATAGGTATGTTAATGAAATATTGGGTATTAAAGTCAAAATCTAAAATAATGGGTGAAAATAAAAGATGTTCTTTTAAATTGGGTACCACATCTAATTTCTACAATTAAAATGTAGTCATTTTCTCTAAGTTTTAGCTAAATAATGGAAACAATTATGTATTTTTGAAATTTTTTATTTTAAATAATAATTAAAGGGAGTTTCTTTTGCATTAATCAAACTTTTGTACATTTTATTGCTATAAATACCCGCATCAATTTTACAAACCAATATTTGGTGGTTCGACTATCTCTATATTCATTTGACTATTTAGGTTGATTCCAATCATCAAGGATATTTTCTTGTATTTTTTTTTTTCGCTTTTTTTTTAGGATTTATACATTTTTGAATCTTGTGTTTTTTCTCATTACATATATATGAATTTTGTATTTTGATAAATTACTTTTTGGACTATAAATTTTGTAAAATACACTACACCCAAAATGTGAATTAGTGACATTTTAATTAATGTCATTTATATAAAAAAAATGTCACAAATTTTAGTGGCATTTGGCCAAAAGTGTTAGTTTAGTTAGAATAAATGACTTTTAATTAGTGACATTTTTGTAAAAATGTTATTATAGATATATTTTAGTGACATTTGATAAATTATACCACTAATTTGTAAATATTTAATTTTAGTGGCATTTATAAAAATGCCACTAGATCAATAGTGGCATTATTATAATGTCACAAATTATTAGATTTAGGGATATTTTTAAAATGCCACTTAAATATAAAAATTTTAGTGATGTCACCTGATTCGCGGATCGTTTAACAAAAAGGACAGAGACATTCTGAAAACTGGAGATGAAACTACAATAGTCAGAAATAATCAATCCAAGAGGAGAAGACATCTGAATCTAATGCTGAATAGCTTGCACTACCACTAAACAATCAGACTCAATTGTAACATTAGCCCAACCTTTCCTCTGGATCCAGCTAAGAGCTTCCTTGATACTAAGAGCCTCACCCAACATCGCCAAAACCTTACCTCTTCTGCGACCACACAGAGCTTCAATAAACAGGCCATTGCTATTCCTAGCCACACAACCAAAACCAAATCTATTCTCTGATTCAGGAACAGACACATCAACATTAATCTTCATCATTCCATCGTGAGGTTTAGTCCAATGCTCCTGGAAAGCAACACCCTTCTGCGACATCTGAACTGAAGTGTGATGCTTCTGAGCTACTAACCACTGATGAATACAGGACTGGCTCAATGACAACACTCGATCAACTGAAGGTTGCAGCTGCTTCCAAACCAAATCATTCCTAGCTTTCCAAATAGCCCAACAAGTCATAATAAGAATAGCCATATCTAAACTTGAGTTAAGGGAGAAAGATGAGCTCAGCCAACTAGCAAAACTAACCGAACAGTCTGCAGGATATTGCAAAAACACCTGAGCCCAACAAGATTTAACAAAACTACAATCAACTAAAGCATGAAGAATGGTTTCAGGGGCCACCATACAGACAGGGCACTCAACTCCCACAACAATATGCTTCAAACTAAGATCTACTCTCGTTGGGAGACACTTACTAACAGCCCGCCAAATGAAGTTTCGAACTTTAGGAGGGATCTTTAACTGCCATAACTTTCGCCAGAAACCAGAGCTAGGCTCTGTACACCAGTGACCATTCAGACTTCTAAGACAGTTATAAACACTCTTGACAGTAAACTGACCATTAGACTCGTTGGCCCAATGCCAACTATCCTGCTCAAAGTTCACACTCAAAGGAGTGTTGATAATAAGCTCCCGGTCCCTGTCATTAAACAGATCAGATGAGAAACTACAGGAGCCCCCCGCGCCATATGACACCCATGAAGCCAACCACAAGAGCCAAAATGATTAATAAGCTTCGAAAGGCCCTCAGCACAAATTAGAAAAAGATAAGGTGAAATGGGGTCTCCTTGCCGAAGACCCCGAGACGAAAAGATAGATACATGTAATTTATTAAATACAAATAATTAAATGATAATAAATAATAAATATTATTATTGCATGGTATACATGAATGATATATATATTATTTATAAAATATTAAATTATCAATTTTAATTTGGAATCAAATGCACATGATCCTAAAAAATTATTAAAAACTATTTGTAAATAATAATTTAAAAATCTCATTAATATTAATTTATATAATAAAAAATAACCTCAAGTATGCTCCTTCTTATCCCCTGATTTTCTCTCCTACATCTCACAACTACCCACCACTACTCACCACTATGATCACTCATCACTTATATTTCTCATCACACTCATTCAATTTCCCTCAAAATTTTCATTAAATTAAAACCTTTCCCATGCATCATTTTCTCGTTGTTTTTTGTTTTCTTCCCACGCAACAATATTTCTGTATAGAAATCAAATCTATTCATTTTTATATGTTTGCAGGCGGTGTAGTTTTTTATTAGATAATGTTATGATGAAAGAAAACAATGTATATATCTTAATTTGTCTTGTAATAAGTTTCATCCTATTTAATTGTTAATTATTCACAAATAGTTGACTAATTCATATTACCAAGTACAAGGGGAGTTGATGAGATTTTGATTTAGAGCTCACGAGTGCAAATGAAGAACCGAGACCAAGAAGTAATATTGACGACAAATTAATTAAAAAAACATTATAATTAATAATCATTCATTATAAAAAATATTTAAAATAAATGTGAAAAATCAATCCATAAAAATAATCACAAATAATTTAATACAAAACCTATAATTAGTAATCATTCATTATAAAAATAATATTTAAAAAATTTGTGAAAAAATTAATCCATAAAAATTATTTCACTATTGTAACTTTTTACTAGCATTTTTTAAATATCACTAAAATTATTCTTGAATCTAAAAATAAAAAAAATAATTTAGTGACATTTAAAAGTGTTACTAATTAGTGTTAAATGACATTTTAAAATGCCTCTAAAAATTAATTTAGTAATACTTGAATTTTTAGTGACACCAGAATAACTTACATTTGCCACAAATGTCACTAAATATTAATAATAACGACATTTAAAAATGTCACTAATTCATATTTTTGTTGTAGTGATGATTCAAATAGATTCTTAAACACGATTTTGATCAAAGTTTTTTTAACTAAAATTATAAATAATTTACCAAACTAACAACTTAGATTTCAGAACAAAACCACAACCATTATGCATAACTACTGTGTTATTATATTTAATTTTTTATTCATCAAAATTGTATTTAGGGCCTATTTGAACCATTTCACAGTATATAAGGTCTAAAAAATAAGATTCAAATAGATAATGGAACAAAAGATATGAAAAAAAATATAAACTCTTTTTTATAATGGATTTTGTTCTTGAGAGAGGTTTTAATACGGCCAAATTTTCTAAATAAAAAATTACAAATCAATCAAATCATTTTATTCCGAGTATTACTTTCTTTCTCCTTTATTTTCACCCTTATGATCACCTTAAGTGTATTAGGAAATCCTACACTCTCACAAGTTAAAAAAAAAACATTATCTAATATAACTAAAACCAGACACCACAGTAAACACAAATGCAATTGGAGACTATGTCAGTAAACACTAACAACAAAATTGTCTATCAATTAATGAGAGGAGCGAGATCAGAGATTAATTTGTTTCAAAATGTGTTATCTTTTTTAGGGTATTTGTATAAATCAATTGGAAGAGGACCAAATTTTTATTTAAATTAGAGCACTCACACTAGCTCCTTTAAATGAGCTACTTCTCTACAAATTTGAAGAAAGATGATTAACATCCCTACTAGCTCTTTTAAATCTATTATTCATTTTGGAGCTCCTTTATATATATATATATATATATATATTTTTTTTTTCTTTCTATATTTATAGATGTTTTAGAGCTCTTTTAAATATATATTTTTTATTTTCTATTCACTTTTTTTTTTATTTCTACAAATTTATAATTTTTTTGATTTTTTTATTATTTTAATTAAATAAAAATATTTAAAATTATAATATTTAAAAGATATAAAAAATTATAGAGAAGTTAATATATATTATAATGTAAAAAATGAAAGTAAAATAAAAAAAATTAAGTTTTAGTAATAATACATTTTTGGAGTATGAAATAGAGTAGCTGACGTAGTGCTCTTATATATTTAGATTAATGATTCCGTCCGTCATGTTATTGTGAAGTGTGAACCGCTGAAGAGTACAATAGGACACACACTTGTGATGCATCATATATTGTGATTCATGTGGCCTATTGTCGCGACAGCACATAAATTAAACGATACTTGTCAAAAGAGGTAGCTCAGCCTCTTTTTCAGTAGCCACGCCACGTCTTTTATTCTTTTGTTCTCGATTTTCCTTTTTAATAATTAAACTTCTTACGTTGAGTCATACATCACAACTAATAATGTAATCGTTAGTACAGTATATATGAGATCTGATCACCATAGTTAACTTCTATGTTATATATATGTCAAGGAAAAATTGATTTTTTGAAAGGTGTAAATTGACAAAAAATAATAAATACATAATGGAATTTGACAATGACAAAAAAAAAAGTACACATATCACTAAAAGTTAACAAAAATTTACATTTATTTGTATCAGTGTGTTTTTTTTCTTTTTTATGGATCAAAATTTTTTTATTTACGTTTATACGAGGTCTTCATCTTGCACAATAAAACTTCATCTTCTCTGATGAGGCAACGATAGAGAGCCCAAGGAGGCATTGAACTATGCTAACTAGGAAGGAACCTCCGACTTATATCAAGCCAATTAATTAAGCAGCTCCGATATAGATAAACTCTGGCAAAGGGTATCATCCAAAGAGATAATTCAATTCACATATCTCCAAAGTCAAAGCTCCATTTATCTTCTTTTGTTCTTACGCATGCTTACATGATCGATTGCATTCTCAAAGCTACAAAAGGAGATGAAAGTATAAAGAAAGTTATTAGCGTTCATAGCTGATTACCAGAATAGTTTGGCACCTCCGGTGTCAGAAACTTACTTCGAAAACTGCGTGGGAGGCAAGGCGAGTTACGACATGAGGGAGCAGTTGCTTGGTAGAGAAGAAGATTCGTTGACTATTTTAGCAGTGAAGATTAGTGGTCTGGTCCCAAGCCAATAATTAAAAGATATCTTAATACTTGTAAAGGAAGAAGAGGATAACATGACCAAAAAAAGAAAAGAAGATGATTACAGTGAGGAAAGGGCTTATATAAATATAAAACAAGTTATTATTCAATAAATATATATATATATATATAACAAGCTGGTGTCATATTTCAACATGTGGTAATACCTAGAGTGGTGATATGTTCAAGCATGTGGTTATGTGTCATATTTCTAATATATGTGGGCTTGATTTGATTAAAAATAGGTACCACATATATATTTATATATAATGGTTTATCTTTATTTATATTTATATAGCTCACATGCTGATTTGATTTTAGTTTTTAGTATATTTATAATGGTCTCTGTTTGTTTTTGTGTTTTTCAGATTTACATATAGTTGTTTTCATGTGTTGTTTTTAGTTGTTTAAGTTTATATATAGTTGTTATGTTGTTGTCTTGATGTCTAATTTTTGTTTAGTTGTTTTTAATGCTGTTTTTTTTTTTAAATATAATGGGTTGCACAGGGTTATTGTAGAAGGGAAATTTGACTTTTAATGCATTAAGTGACACTGTATTTAAAAAATACCCTATCACTATATGACTCTCATTTTGGTCCTACTAATTACCTTACTACCCAAAATACTCTTGACATTTTTTCCCACAGACTCTCCGTATTCTCTCGATCTCTCCCAAAATACCTTAGTCCCGAAGGAAAAAAACACTCAAACCCAATTGAATCTGTTAGAACCTAAGCATTGTCTTCCACGACCACGAACAAGGGCTCAAATATTGTTGGATTTTTTGATTGGAGAAGGCGAAGGAGAAAACGACGAGCAAATAGACCAAACTTTGAGGAAACAACCCCAAAGAAAGCCAAGGTGAGGGATTTCGTTTTTAATCTGCAATATGTGTATGTGTTTGGTTTTTTTGTTGATTTTTGTTTATAGGATAGATCAGGGCTGGGGAATAAAGAAATCTGGGTTTTTTTCGAGATTTTTTATGCACCTCGATAGAAATTGATAGGACTCGATAGTGTATGTTAGGGTCTGGATTTGACTGTACCTCGATAGGCCTCGTTAGGACTCGATGATATTTTAGGCATATACCTCGATAGGACTCGATGCTATTGGCCAAATGGCTGATTTAGTCTTTGCCTCGATAGGACTCGATGATATGGGTACATGGATGACTGGAGCACCTGCCTCAATAGGACTCGATGCTTTTGGCCATATGGCTTATGTAGCCTTTGCCTCGATAGGAATCGATAGGCCTTGATAGGACTCGATGATATGGGTTACATGGCTGATTTAGCACCTAACTCGATAGGTCTCGATAGGACTCGATAGTAACTAGATGATATCATGCTTTGGGATTGTTTAGCACCTACCTCGATAGGCCTCGATGGGACTCGATAGGCCTCGATAATAACTGCCTCGATGAGAACATCCAGCATTTCAGGACCAAGTGGTGTGTGGACTTATTCTGTTAGAATTGGTCCCCACTACACCAAATACCCCTTTCCATAACACATGAATATAATACTAATAAAAAAATATTATGAAAAAGTATTATATGTGGAAAATTAATGAAAAAAAGGGCGGTAAATTTTTAGTGAGCCCGCCATTTAGCATTTTTTTTCAGACTTCCTTACATACAGTGACCCATTTTCTTGTTCGACTATGTACGGTCTTCGAACTCAATCCCTGCTTCGGTCTCCTCCATCCCTCAAATCTCCTCTCTCTCTCTCTCTCTCTCTCTCGTCTTTCTCTATCTCTCTGTCAATCCGTTTCCAGTCGTTGGGCTTCTTAGATTCGCTCTTCTCTTTGGTCTTGGTAAGCCATGTAAGTATATTTAGTTGTAGATGTTAAATTCATCAACTTGAATCTCATAGAATCTATAAAATCGGTGGTTTTCAAAATTAGTTTTTGATTTTGTAGATTGCTGGGGTTTTTTCAATCCGAGGCCTCAATCCCTCCACCTTGGTCTCGATCTCGACTCAGTCTCACCCACCTAATGTGATTTGTAGGAGTCGAGCCTAAGAGCTGCCCCAGTTCTGAATCTGGCTTTCTTGGTCTATGTACTTGTTGTTTTTGTGATACTCATGGTGACTTATGCTCTGGTTTCAAACATCGTTGGGGTTAAGAGATTGGGTTTGTATGACGCCTTGGCCACTGTTACTCACTTGACCATAATCACATTTAGATGAAGTCCATGGCTGGCACCCAAGCTTATCCTTGGCCCCAGAAGTTGAAGAAGAAAGCTTAGAACTTTTTGTTCATTTCAAGTAAGTAAATAAGCTTCTTTTCCAAACTCTTTTCCTTTAGAACTCAAATTTTGTATATAATATAGATTTAGCATTTGCCTATGTTTTTGTCTTAGTTGTGAGTTTTCTGTTTTTGGACGATGATAGAAAATTGGCTGAGATTTCTGAACTTTCCATTTGCTATAGAACTCAATTTTTGTATATATATTTATATATTGGATGAGATTTCTGAACATTCCATTTACTTTTGGTTCGATCCATAGATCTATGATAAATAAAGTTATAAAGGGCAATCGATTGTAAGAAAAAATCTGAGTTTATAACCATTTCTCAATGCTATGAACTAATGAACAATTTATACATTATATATAGATTACTATAACGCCCTACTTCCTTAGAGTCGTTACTAAGTGAGTTTAAAACGTGCATTTAACTCGCTAATCGAGGTTTTAAGGTAAACGTGTAATTAAATCATAATCAGAGACATAAACTTTGAAAATAATTCCATTTACTGAAAATCATAAAACGTTTAACATTTGGGATCCCAAAATACTGTTTATAAGTATTTACAACTCAGAATATACTTATAGTTGACTAGACGACAAAATAGGGTTCTTTATAAACAATTCCCCAAAATACCCCTGGCCGTGGCAGCCAGGTAGACCAGGCATGTACGCGCTGCCTCACGCTCTCCATACTCATGGTCAGTTGACTTTCTCCTTGCCCTTACCTGCACCATAAAGCACCCGTGAGCCAAAGCCTAGCAAGAAAACCCTCACAAGCAGACAACATATGCACATCAAACACTTAGCATATAAATAGGCCATCATTAAGCTAAACACATACGGCCAAGCCGTCCCAGGCGCTTTACCAGGCCCTGGGTTAGAGGTCCACACCGTGAGGATATCCAAGGTATCCTTTAGGGTCTCGCCCTGGCAACTCGCACTCCACGTGCTCAACGCTGCTCCCGGCCCCTTGCCGCACTCGGCCTTGCACTCCACGTGCCTAACGCCGTTCCCGGTCCCTTGCCGACCTCAGCCTGCACCGTTCTCGGCTCTTGCCGAACATTTACACACATGCAACCATAGCATAATAAAGCAAATGCAAAACTTGAACAAATTCAATCAAAGGGCTATGCCCTGCAACACATTTACATAGGGCTCAGCCCTGCACACAAGCTCTATGGGAACAGTGGTTTTCTTACCTGTAACCCGAGCTTCCCAAGCACCGCGATCACGAGCACAGTCCTCTATCCTGAGCCTAGAAGAAAACCTAGTCACAACGCATGATAAAGGATTCCATTAATATTCGAGTAACAGTTTCCAGATATAATTCTAGCGTCCGGGACATCGATTTCCACCAAACACGGTGGTGGAGTTGATCCCGAGCACCCTAGGTTAGGTTCCCGTGCTTAAAACCTCCATTCAGCCAAAATTTCCCTTTTGAGCCGCAGCCCTAAGAGCTGGCGCCACGGCCCACCCCCAAAACAAAGGCTAAAACCTCTCTGACACCCATTTGAGCCACGACCCTACCCTATGGCGCCGTGGCACTCCCCAGAGGCAGAGCCTCCCTGGCTCATCAACTTCGTAGGGCCGCAGCACTCAAGATCAGAGCCGCGACCCAGCCCTTCAAGCCCAGAAAATAACACCATTTTCACCCCAAAAATCAGTCCAATTATCCCCAAAATCAAACCAACAATCCCAACTAATTATCACAATGGTTATACCATAGATTCAACAACAAAACCCAACAAAAAAGTCAAGCCAAAACCTTATAAAAATCAAAGTTGAATCCTCATCCCTCCAACATGCAAAAATCTAATATTCAACCTTAAAACCAGCTGCAAATTAACACAGATCCACATATTAGGAGCTTACCTTGATGAGTTCCAAGCTTTAATTCCTCAAGACCATTAGCCCAATTCCTTAGCTTTGGCTAGTTTTTCTCCAAGATGTTCTAAGTCTCCAAGAGTGTATGAAAACCAGTGAAGGGAGAGGGAGTGAGTCGGTTAGAATAAGTCTGGGGGTTTCCTATTTGTTTGTTTTATTTAACTTAAGTCCATATGGTTACCTCAAGGCTCGGGGTACCAAAACGTCCCCGAGGACAAAACGATAAATTTCACCAATATTCATTCCTAGACATTCTAACCTCAAATATATCTCCAAATATTTATTTCTATAACCCAATAACCCCATAAGACATCTAGTACCCAAAATACCCCTCGACTCACCCTGAGTCGGATTCTCAACCCCGTCGTGACTTTCCGGCTAACTGCTCCCCATAACTGTCTCGGATCGTGCTACACAGATATATCACATACATATCATGTTTATTACATTTATACCCTCAACGGGCTAAAATCACAAACATACCCCTAATATCCAAACGGGGCCCACATGCATACTTAATTCAACTAAACATGCATCCTAACCACATATTCATTAAATTCACATATATTAATACAGTATAACAATTATTTCCCTCCAGGCACACTAATCAATGCCCCAAGCCTTATTAGCAAATTTGGGTTGCTACAATTACAGTTTATGCAATCAGGGTGTTTGAATGAATGCCTCAATAGAGAATGACTTAGTAGATTTGTGTTGTTTATTATGTGTATGATATATTGTTTTTTTCTTCATTATTTATATATTTGCATAAATTTATTTGTAAGACATGATGTTTATTAATGAAATCAAAGCAGTTAAGTCTTGGGTGGAGGCTATATGCAATTAAATTCAAGTTAAATTTATGTCTCATGTCATATATAGGCTATTCCATATACTCTATAGTTTCATTGAGTGAGGTATTTGCTCTTCAAGTTTGTTGATTTTGTTTACTTTTGAAACCTGCATCTTGCTTTCCATCTCCAAAATCAAGATATTCATCACATTCAATTAATGCCAATGTTTCTATAACTTTCATGGTTTTCATCACTTTGTTTTAATAGGCTTTATGTGTATTGAGCTCCACTAAATACAATTCCAGATAATGATGTAGCAGAGTTGCAAAGAAAACCCCTGTTTTTGGTGGGAAAACTGGAGTTTATTCACAAGTTGATTGCCCAATTTGCACAAGCTTGATGTACCCCAATTCACTAGGTGTGTTGACAATTTATAGTTTTGGCTCACAATGCTTAAATCTTGTTTATTTTTCTTTTACTAGTGATTTGAATAGAGATAGTTATTTTATCAGTTTATTGGAATTTAATAAAGCACTAATACAAATTAGGAAGCTTTTCTTGGTTGCAAAATACTTAAGCACAACCACCATGAGAGCTTGGACAGATGAGAGTCGTATAAGTTTAGAATGGGAACCCAGGTTAGCAGGAATATATAAGAAAATTCAGATTGTATTTTACTGTTCAGAACATATATATTTCACATGGAAAAAGTAAACTATTTCTTACTTTTGAACTTGGGAGTGGTACAAAAATACACACATATGTTTAGACTAAGATGTCTGAGTATCAATGAGAGCATTTTCGTTTTTTTCAAATGTCAAAATTCCTTTATACCTTACTGGTAGAGAAGTTATTCTTGGTCATTGAAATTTACAAAACATTCTATATATATATATTTTCCTATTTA
Source organism: Humulus lupulus (assembly GCF_963169125.1). Classification (NCBI taxonomy): domain Eukaryota; kingdom Viridiplantae; phylum Streptophyta; class Magnoliopsida; order Rosales; family Cannabaceae; genus Humulus; species Humulus lupulus. The sequence continues at coordinate 140,537,650 of NC_084793.1, forward strand.
CTCAAGGATGAAACATGTGTATATAAATTTAGTTACTTGAATCTCTGAGACAAAGCTCAGAAATTCGATCATTGTGATAATTTTGTTGAAAGTTTTTATACAAATAGTATGGATTGGGCATAACTAGTCCATTTATACCTGAAGCTCTTCTGCATAGGATAGATAATTGAAAGGTAAGACATGTATTTCTGTCTTGCCTTTATTAATATATATTATATACATTACTTATGTCTTGCCTTCATAAAAAAATGAATGATGTTTTCATCCTCAGATTGGAGTTGTTCAGGCCGTATCTCGAGTAGCTTATTTTATTGCTTTTGAAGGTACTCTTCTTCTTCTTCTTCTTCTTCTTCTTCTTCTTCTTCTTCTTCTTCTTCTTCTTCTTATATATATATATATATATATATAGATGATTATATTTAGGTAGGTCATGTGTTAATTGGTTTTCCAGTAAATAAATGCAGGACTTGATTCTTCTTCTAGTAGTGTGGGTAGTATTACCTCAGATGTCTCATCAGCTGCTAAGAAGAGTCAATTCCCAGACCTCAGAGGTTTTTGGCAGCTGCTAAGAAGAGTCGATTCCCAGACCTCAGAGGTTTTTGCCACTCTTTTTTTCTTCCTACTTTCACTATTATACCTTTTGTTTCAAGATTTAGAGTCTTGAGATGCCTAAACTTATTATGAATCCCAATACCAAGAGTCTATGTATATATACATATCAGCATATTGATAGACATAACAATAAAAATAAGCTACTAATATTACCAACTATTCTTGATGGTGATACTCTGTGCTTTTCAGGTGAAACCAACAAAAATTCTCTTGAAGCCATGGTGAGTCCTTTGTATATTTGTACTCATACATATTCCATTAATTTTCTTATTAATATAAACTAATATGTGTTAATAATTCTGCACTTTGTCAGGTGAAGAGCACAGGAAAAGAATCATTACAATGGGGTGAGTGTGAGATCAGCTTCATTAGCTCAATGTTCTTAATTACTTGAAAACCATTTAAAACTCACTCTGTTTGTGTTCTTGCTTATACATACATATATATATGGCAGGACTGGCTGGTGGAGTATATTCAGGTCTCACCTATGGACTGGCCGAAGCTCGAGGAGCTCATGATTGGGTAAGACAGACCACTCTGAATTATTATTTTCAACTATAAAAGTGTATGATTATGATCGCCATATCATATGTGGTAGTGATTGAATGAATACTTATTACTACTTAGAATTATAATGAATTTGAATATGTATTTAAGTTTGATAATATCTGAATTTAAGATAGAATGAGCGGAAATGATGATGATTATGAAAATGATGATTTTTTTGGACATTTGAGTTGGAATATATTTCTTTATGTTAAGTTTGAACCATTAATGAATATAGTTTATGATTTTAAGGCTCGTAACAAGTAATTTCATGAATTTTATGGTTTTATTGTATCATTTAATTTTAATTTTGTATTAATATTTTAGGTATTGATTATATTATTTAGGTTGTGGATCGAATTGGCAAGGAGCATTGCAAAGTTAATTAACTTTATTATTAATTGCAAGAGGTACGGGAGTATGTTTTTTTAACTCTTTTATTAATATCATACAAATGCTAGAGGAGTTTGAATATCTTAAATATTCATTCATAGAGAAGTAGGTTCTGAGATTAAAATTGTGTGCTGCGGTGATAACGGAAGGTTGAAAACTTGTGTGTCTTAGAGAAGTAGGTTCTGGAAAATTTGTTTGTGTGTTGCGGTGATATAAGGAAGAAAACTTATTGTGTGTTGTTTGAATTTTTTTACTCGGTATTGATAGATGGTTAGGTAAGCTTTTATATGGGAAATGATGTCACATTTTTTTACTTGGTATTGATATGATTTGGGCACAGAAAGCAATTATGTGTATAATTATTTTTAACAATGAAAATTATTATGGTGTGTTTGGCTTGGCTTGGCTTGGTACAACAGTACCCAAAAGCTTAGATGATTTAATGATCATCGAAGAGTTTACGGTATATGCAGATGATAAGACTTAAGAAAATAACCATCTGTGTCTAGCTGTGTATACTTTTAGTTTAGGTACAATACTTTTGGACTTACCGCATCATCATCTATGTATACTTTTAGTTTAGGTACAATACTCAAAATCCTACTTATTCAAAGTAGTTTATAGTATATAAACCAAGCACCTTCCATCTCCTTTATATGAAAGAACAGTCAGGGTAATTAATAATAGTGCTTTAATGGCAAGATATTAAAAAAAATACGCCTCTAAGGAAACCTCTCTGTGTCTAGTGTTTTTTGCATCCTCAACTTCGTTTTGTTCCTTGGCTAGTTTCATAATATCATCAAGGAATATCTGCTGAAGACCTTGGAATGTTTGTGACAAAGGAGGGTCTTCATATCCCACATCCATGTCTTCGTTGTGTGGTTGAGATTGCCTTATCTCACTATTGCTTTTGCTTTTTATAGAGTGGTGATGTTTTTCAAAACACCAAGTGTCTAAAATATTTAAACTCACAAAATGAAATGAAAAATGCATCATAATACGTGTCATATTAGGTGGCACCTAATATAATATGGTATGGCCATGCAAAATGAAGAGAATTTAGAGGTAAACTAGCTGCAAAATGGAAGACAGAGAAAGGAAAACCTTTATGTGGTCTCTTAAAATTAATTATTGGTGTTTCTGGTTTAAAAGGGTTATAGAAATGCTTTGTTTCCCTATGATTTTGTGTTTCTAACCCCTTATACTGACTCTGACTGAGAGGGTCTGTCTTAGTTCTTGTATAAATTTAAAACCAAAAGAAAAGAAGATACCTTCTGCTGGTCTGGGTTGGGTTGCACCCTTTCTTAATTTCCATGTTCTATTAAGTACACTTCCAGTGTTCTGAATTAATCTGGCTAATAGCTATACAATTTTATGCTAAATAGATTCTTGCATTGATGGTTTTTTTTGTTGGTAATCCTTGGTATTTTGTTTTTGGATACCACCCATGTACACACACACAAACAAAGGAAAAAGGTATTCAAATTGTGGAAACAAGAGACAAATTTCAAAAAACATTCAGTGACTATCACCTCTGTTACTGTAAAAATGTAAATGCATAATAATGCACTTATTTGAATGAATGGATCCAAGGCAAGATATCTGGCTATCGAGACAATAGACAGGAAGCCTAAAACATATTAAACTCAAGAAGTTATGCAACTATCTAATCTCTAATATCCTCCTAATTCCACTGCTACAAAAACCAAATCAGATACATAAGGGGATCATCTGAAAATATTCCAAATTACTTGTGTGAAGTTTGACTGCACTTGCTAATTTGGTGTATCCTAAGGAAGACCATACCATTACAAATAGGATTCTAGAAACCTCTAGGCACAAAAAAGACTGTAAAAATTTATCAAATCAAATCAGTTCAGAAATTCACAATGGAGCAACATTACAAGATGAAATGCACATAAACCTCTAAGATTTTTCTCTACTCAAAATATATATGGATACAAATCCATTAAATAAAGAAGTTGAACTTTTATAGACAAACTACCAAATGGAAACAACTTATGCCCATTGAAACCATCTTAAAAAAATGTTGTTCCCATCACCATAAAATATAGAAGCAACCTTGATCGATAAATAGAAAAAAAGAAAAAGAAATAAGGGTTGTGTCCTATTGACTCAAATTAGGGGGCAACAACTCTTCTAGATTTCTTAGTCCTACTAGAGAATTTCTTAAATAGCAAGAGGAATACTGTAAAAATAATAATAATAAAACCCTACTCACCAACTAATACCCGGACAAAAGGCAAACAAAATTTAAAATGAGTCCCAAAAAAATACAATTAATAAATACTAAGTTTAAGAATTTAAAAATGTTTTAACAATGAACCTTCACATGTTATCAAATATTATTTTTGACCACCAAGGCAAGAGAACAGCAGTACAATGAACCAAATGCACTTTATTACAACATAAAAACATAATTTAACTTACAAAAGGCTACTATATCTATCTCAAAAGATTCTAAGGGAAGAAACGTAATGAGACAAAATCAACACCAACTGTCAGAGAAAGAATAAGTTTCCAATACACACAACAAATAGTCCTATCCAAAAAAATTTGTCAAAAAAAAAATCCCAAATTAAATTTTAAATTATATAGACAAATCTGTCATGAATAACAGCAGAGATCCATCTATCAAATCAACCACAATTGTTTGAAATTTTATAGCAATCATATCCTGATCTCTCAAATCCATAATTTTGATAGATATCTCACCTGGGGTGTGAATAAGGGTAGTTTTCATGTCCCCAACGTTAGGGTTAGAATAATAAAATATTATGCATATGAGTTGTGATTAGCTTTTTTATATCTATGCTTATGATATGTAGATGGATAAAACTTGGATCCATCTTAACAGGTTAGCAAATAAAATGGCTGCATAGAGGGAACCTGAGTTTGTGATACACGATTCCTAATTGTCCTGTTAACTTTGTTCTTGTTGTTTTGTATATTAAAGCCTTATTATCTCTCTTTAAAACTTACATGAATACATTTTTACATTCTGATACCATCTTTACCTCACACGTTTGCTTAAATTTCTGGGTGCTTCTTAGACTTAGATCTCAACATATTACACTAGTTCTTTGTCACTCACTAAATTAGCTTACATAACTAACTCTTGAACTCTATTTAAACATTCTTTACAGTTGCTACTTTATCATGCCATTATAGAAGATTTATTTAATTCTTCCTGCTGAAAATTACAATGTCCAAGTAATGCTTAGACTTTGAGAGAGTGGGAGATTTTTCAGCATAAATCTCTGCTGTATGAACTTACTTATGTCAATATGATCTTCTGCTAATGTATCACAATTAGATATAGTTGGCTTTAACAAGTTTTCTTGGCTCATGACAAAGGGGGATGTGTTTCTTAACCAAGTAGATCACACATATATGATTGTCTGAGAGGTTCATAATACACCTTTACCAAAGAGCCTCTTCCATAACTTTAGTGGCAGCTATGATTATGGCAGTGAAAACATTTGATAACTACTGGATTTAAATTGGATTTTTTTTGTCGATAATAGATACTTGTGACAGACTTTGAATTCTTTAGTTTGGACTATTAGGAACTGGTGTAGTGATATGAATTTATAGAAATATACTCAATCAAGAAGACGTGATTAAATGCATGCATCCCTTATATATATGTTTGTGTGTTTATGGAAAAGGACACAGGCTAGGACAAAATAAGATTCTCATAGTTATATTTTATGAATATTGTTTTTGTTTAGCCATTTTTTAAACAACAAACTGCAGATTCTCATAGTTATGTGTGTGTGTTGCTTTAACTGATAGGATGTAAACTCATGATGAATTGGTGCATTGTAAATACACATGCCTCAAATTTGCAATTCAATAGGTTGAAGTACCAAAAAAGAAAATTTATAAAATGCTAAAGCCATATGAGAATCTAATGATAACTATCCATAGTTTGGGATCATGATTGACACTATATTCTTCACTATTGAGCATTGGACATTAGTCACACACAAACTTTTTAGATTGCCAATTTCCTTAGGAGACACCATTTAATGAACAAGTTTTTCACTAGATTCTCAAATATTCATTTCATTATGATACACAGAACTTTAGCATTGTTAAAAATAAAAACCTGATTTAGATCAGACTCTCACAATAGTAGCTAAATTTTGCAAAATAAAATGATTGAAACTTTATTTTTAGCTACCAAAAAATTAGTAGGTAAATGTTTTTTCTTTGCTGCCAAAATAAAATGGTAATGCCCAAAATAAAACATAAAGTTTTCAATTATATATTTAGGCACAAATAGATTTAGCTACCAAAAGAAAATTGAGATGTGAGATGTGCTTCAGAACTAAAAAGTCAGTTTTTATTTTTTATAATACAGTATCAGAATTTCATATTTTTGTCTAGGCAAGTTATTGTATTATATGTACTTCATTGTTTTGATTTCTTTTTTTATTAGAGTAGTTGGATATATTTGGAAATGTGGTCAGATGCATATCAATGTCTGCTTTGCTTGGGAGAGGGCATACTTTTACTTTTCCTTGCATGCAGTAGTTATTTATTTATTTTTTGATATGTTTTATCTGGATTATATGAGGTATTAGGTGTCAAAATTTTAGACATGAGTAAAATAGTTTAATCTTGTTATCTGCATGAATGTTCTTTCTGGTAAAGAAATGTTGGTTGTTTGGTAAACTGCATCTAGTAATGGATTCCTGACCGTACAGATCACACTTTCAGTTCATTTAGCACTGGGAAGAGTGGGCTTATGTTTTAGACCTCCCAATTGGTAAGAATCATGCTGAAGTCACACTACAAAAAAAGAGTGTTTTATTTCTTCTTTTTTTCTTTTTTTCTTTTTTATTTCTTTCCGTGGTATCATGATCCAAGCTAAAATTTCTGTAATTTTGCACCCATAACCTCAATTTGAGATATTACTTTGTTGTGATATGACTTATGTGCATTAAAATACATCTCACTTATCAATAGAAATAAACCACTCAAAAATTTCCTTTTGGAACATTTTATGCGGTGTCCTCTCTTGGAAATAATTTCCATAGCATTTTTCTTGAAGTAATTTGTGATACTAGATAATAACAATAAAATATTTCTTTGTTTATTTTGCAGATGTGACAAGCGAAATAGAAAAGGGTACTTAATTTTGAAGGCTTTGTGTTAGGCAGCTGTAAAATATTTTGTGCTGAAAGTAGTAACTTTTCAATATGTTGAATATTTAAGACTACTTGAATACTTAAAGAACATTTTGTTGTTGATGACAGTGTTGAATGTTTTAAACTAATTTGTGGATTGTTAATACAATGTTGAATGTTTTTACTTTTTGTTATTTGAAAATCAAGTTCATTTGATGATGCTAGTATATATTAGAAAGCTAATTTTAATTATATAAATAAAAATAAAAATATAATAGAATAAATTAGTGTTATATAAATGAATATATAATAAGAATTTAAACTTATCTAAATATTAAAATAATACGAAAAATGTGTTCTAATATCTATTACAATAACATTTTTTATAAGTAAAGAATTTTGTTATGCAAACTTCATTATATAATACAAAAAATGTGTTATACTAAAGTGTAGTATAATACAAATTTATAAGTATTGAAATGTGTTATATAATCGACTATAAATAATATAATTAAACACTTATATATTTATTAAAATAACACAGAAAGTGTGTTATCGTTGATAGTATAATAACACATCTGTATAACAATGATAAAGTGTTATGTAAAGTACCCTGACCTACGATAACGTAGTCGGTCTTAACACCTCAAAAAGTGTTATGGTATGTTTTGATAACACATTTTTGGTCTTATTAAAAGCATTTTTTCTTGTAGTGCCCCGTGATGCTCCTTACATTTTCTTGATACACATCTTGTATAGTATAACATATAGTTAGTTTTGTATATTAATTTTATGAAACAATATTTTTTGAAAAAGTTATTAAATAAAAAACTACTAAATTCACATAATGTGTCTGCCTCGAAAAAACGCAATGGGTCAAACCAAATCTGCCTCGATAGCTAAATAATAATAAATGCATATATTTAGATCAAAACCAACAAAGTATTAGAAGAAGTACTCCATATAATAAATGCAGCAAAATCAATTGAATAATTACATAACACAAATATTTAAATCCTAGCCTTACATGACTTCCTATTGTGCCCACTACCACCACATCTGCTACACTTATGTGGCTTGACGATCTTTTCCCCGCGTGAAGCATAGTGATTTGTCTTTCGCCTACCCACTTTCTGCTTCCTGGGCCTTCCTACTGGGGTTTTCTCAATGGGGACGCCGACAATCGTATCTCTGATGTGATCAGGGATTACCCAATCATCCTCCTTCCCAACAGGGTAAATAATATCTTTATAAGTTTCCCTCAATGCCTCAATTCTATAGTAAGGGAACACAATGAGTAAATGTTTATGCTTCTTTTTCTGGCTGCTGCAAAAGCATGTACACAGGCTATCCCAATGGTTTGGAACATGCCACGAGAGCATGATTTTGTGGCCAAGTTCACCTCACCATCACCATTACCATCGACCACAAGAAATTCGTGATGACCAAGGACTTGGACATCTAGGAAAATTGCTTTATCACCTATTTGCTTCAAATCCTTTTCCATCTCAGGTGATAACACAGTTGTTGCTTTTGCAGCTCTTTCACGTCTATCTGCAAACCAAGACTGAAGAGTGAATCTTATGAATTCAAGAAAAGTGGCGACTGTAAATCTCCTTGCCTCCTTGGTTTTATTGTTAAAGCTTTCTGCGTAGTTACTCCTCATGATATTGTATCGGTCACAAGGAAAATAAGCGCTACTCCACCGTTCAAAGCCAATTCCCTCTAGATATTGAGCAATGGGCGGATCAATTACCTTAATCTTGTCAAAGAACTTGTGAAATTCCGTTCTTCGAAATGTGTACGCTGCACACCCCATGATGTCTTGCACGTGGTCAGTTTTGAATTTTGCCACCACATTCATACAGATGTGATCGCAACATGCACCGTGACAGGCATCTGGGAACACAAGCTCCAAAGCATGATTAATGCTTTTATGCCTGTCTGATACAAAAGCAAGGTTCTCAACGTCCCCTATGGCTTCCTTCAATTTTCTCATGAAATAAGTCCAAGAGTTATGGTTCTCATTGTCCACCAATGCAAACGCAATTGGAAACAACTGGTTGTTTGCATCCAACACAATAGCACAGAGCATGTGGTCACCATACTTATTCTTCAAGAATGTGCCATCCACACAATTTACAAGACGACAGTACTGGAAACCACGCCTAGAAACACCGGGGGAAAAGAAGCAATACAAGAAATGACCATCTTCTGCTACAAAATCAGTAATTGTACCTGGGTTCTTATGCTCCAACTGACACAGGTATCCAGGTAACTTAGAGTATGATTCCTCAGGTGTCCCTCTGACATACATAAGAGCCTTTTCTCTGCATCTCCACGCCTTCTCATAGCTCATTTTGACCCCAAAATGGTGCTTCATGTCCTCCCTTATGTTGTTTGCCATGTACCGAGTACCATCGGCAGCAAATTTTCTCTTGATTAGGTGCCCAACAACCCACGGTGATGCTTGACGGTGGTCCTTATCTTGAATTTCTTGTGAGCAAGTGTGTACTTCATTGTATACAGTAATCTCGAACATTTTAGATCGCATTTTTTTCTTACCCCTCAATCTCTAACCACAATTAAGATCCTTGTAGGTAATGCACCACACATCAGTCCCAGATTTCTTCACCATAAACTCAAAATTATTCTTCATCGCAAATATGGATGCTTTTATTTTCAATTCAATCTTGTACTGAAAGAACTTCCCAAGGTGCAATTCTCCTGAAGCTTTGCTGGTTGAGGAATGATGTTGATGTGAGGCCTCTATATCCTCTTTGGTGAACATGGGAGCACTCCATGTTCTCCAATCTTCACCTAAGTCCAATGGAGAACTCCATCTAAAACTATCATCAGTTCTACTTGGACTTGGATGACTACTGTTGGTCCCAGGTGTTTGCCGATCTTCTATTCTGCGCTCCTCATCTACCATAACATCTGAACTCTGTGTTGGCAGATCTTCCCTAACATCTGGCCCACCAAGATCTGTTGCATCAACAACAGGATCGTCGTTGACATAAGGATTGTAGCCATAGGGATCGTACTCCGCCGTGTCATGCAAATATGGCAGATCTCTAACTGGGATATCATCATGGACTATGACGTCTAGATTTGTCTTGGGAACACATGTTCCAATGTCACCTTGAGTTCCTTTGAAACCATGACATGGAGGAGAAATGTTCTCTCAAATTGAACTTCTTTATTAACACTAGCAGAAGCCGATGCTTTTCTTATACCTCCCTTCTTAATCAATGTCACACATAAAGGAATCAACTTCTCTACAGATTTAGATGCTAACCCAATGAATGCACGCACATGCCTATCATTTTTTATAATGGTAGGTTTGACGGATTTTGATAGGCATGTGTACGGGACCTCAACCTAGCACGATCCATCTTAGCGCGCCTGGGTGGAACGCTCTGTGCTCCATGGGTACTATCAACTTGGCGATGTCCTCGGGGACCTTGCCCTTTATCCCTGTTTGCTTGCCTCAGGGCCTTGTTGTGTTTGGGGGCTCAACGAGCCTTCTTTTGCCTCGGAGCAGAGTTGTCATCGATTTTTCCCTTGCCATGATCATGTGGCATAGGTGGGGCTCCATCTCCAACTAGGTGTGTAGGAGGCATGCCAGTTGGCAGATCTTGAGCCACATTAGCGAGGTGCTCAGCAGGCACACCTATTGTGTTAACATGTGGCACACGAGCTGGGTGCACAAGTGGCACACTTGCTGGATGCCTAGATGGTACTTTGCCATGCGGCAATGTTTCCCTCCTTGACAATGATTTTTTGCTGCTGGGTAACCACTTGGTCGCGCAACAGCACCACTTCTGGCGGGTCCTCCACGTTCATAGGCTAAGGATAATCCTCTTCATAGTATTCTTCATTGCCACCAACTTCTACACTGCCGTAATCGGCGTTTTCATCATTATCCTCCTAGACCATCTCTAGGAGGTCTTGTAGAGGTGGACAACTTATTTCTCCTCCATCAGCTTTGGCGGGAGGAGCTACATCATCCGGTGCATTTCGTCTAGTGGTCACCATGGTCGTCTTCTTTAAGCTTTCTTCAAGTTCTCAATGAAAGAACCAATATGTTGATTGCCTTTTTCTCTGTCAACCTAATCTAAGAACTTGATAGAAAATAAAACAGAGCTTTTACGTGGTTTAGGCTATAAAAGAACAATATTCCATGAGTCTTTGGTATTAGTGAGTTTGAAGCTTGTTTGAGCAAGCTTCAATTGAGTCTCAGGTAGCGTATATATTGCTCTGAGTTTACAATGCTTAACTAGCCGAAGTTCTGAATCCTTGAGAAGGAGATATCCCAACCTTATTTATAGGGGCATGAGTCATTAATGTCCTTAATTGACAATTAATACAACATTCCTCGATTATTTGGGGAGTAAAATGCAAATTAATTACATTGGGATGCACTAACAAAGGCTAGGAGCCCAGGAAGATTGCACGGAGCCCATTTGCATAAAGTTGCCCACAAACCTTGCGGGGAATAAGTATCTGACACTGTCAGGATACGGCTGCACGTTCGCCCATGTCAAGCGGCGTTGTGGGAAATATCGATTGTCGAGTGTACAAACTCGACACCACAACTCGAGGCTTACCAAAAGTTGTTAGACGATCTTCTGGTGGGCCACAACTGTTGTGATTGACACCTGACAGTTACTCCAGGTTCCGAGGAGAAAATCCTAGACCTAGAGGATTAGTGAATGAAGAAAGCGAGAGGACACCCTAAATGGTCCTCAAGGCGTGGCCTTACTTGGAGACATCCATGCCTTGGATACAGACCGTAGGAAGTGGCCTCACTTGAAGATATCCACATCTTTCCAGATCATAGTACTTGGGGGAGTTTTACACTCTGAAGAGCTCTATGAATCCTTATTAACGCTTGGTGGTAGGAGGTGGTGGTCAATAATGGTGGGATAAGGAGGTGTCATTGGCGGTGGGAGGGTGTGGGGATGGTTTACTCTGCCGCAGAGGAGAGGTGGTGGTGATGGTATCGTGGTTGTAGAGAAAGTGAGAGGAATTGAGAGAGTTTGAGAGAGAGAATGAGAAATGGGTTAATGTGAGGGGTATTTTTGACCAAAAAATGGTTGGTGGCATACATATGTAAGTATTATTAAAGTTGGCATGTTAAAAAAATGCACTATATGAGGGGGCATAATTTGTCGAGTTTTCCTATTTAAATGACCACCGATGTAAAGTGGGCTTAGACCTTGGACCATGTTATTGTTTTCTTTTTCTTAGCTTAATTTTTAACACAAGACATTTATTCCTTCCTCTTACTTTTTTATATTTACAAAATTTATAAGGGGTTTTTTCAAAAATATATTTTTTTTACTTTTTTACGGTCTCTAATTTTTTTCTTCAAAAATACTAACTTAAGTTTTAAAAAATAAGTCTTTTAAAGTTTTATATTTAAAAAAATACGGTGTCAATGAAACAACTAAGAAACAACAATAAGACAACAACTAAACATTAACCCACTGCATACTAACATGTTTTTTTTAAATCAAAATATATATGCAAACAACTAAACGACAAATAGACATCAACACAACAACAAAACAACTATAAATAAACCTAAACAACTAAAAACCAATATTAAAAAACTATACATAAAATCTAAACAACACAAAAACAACAACCTCACAACAATATAGTGTGACCCATTACATTTTAAAAAACAACTAGAAAATAATAATTAGACAACAACTAGACATCATCCCACTGCATTAAAAAATAACTAAAATATAATAATTGAACAATTAGAAGTCAACCCATTGCATACTAATATGTCTTTTAAAAAAAGATTCAAAATATATCAGAAAATAATTAAACATCAATTAGACATGACACAACAATTAACTAATTTTCTATAAATATATAAGTAAAATTTTGGATATTTATACAACAAATATTACTTTATTTTTATTTTGTCGCGATCATTTTAGTATTATTCTCCTTATTATTCAACAAATGCTGTCTCTAAAATTTAGGTGTAGCCTTTGTTGACCTTTCAAAATTTAGGTGCAACCTATGTTGACCTTTCAAGGTTAATATTTTTTTTTCTTTTTCGAAATTTACTGAGTGATAAAGTTAGCAGAGTTTTGGCTGAGTTGCTTTATTTTTATTGGTCAACGTACTATGAACAACAGATAACATAATCGTGTCTATTGAAAACAAATACAACAGTCTTCCTTTAACATAACTTGAGGCTGCAAGGATGAGTACGTAAAAGTGTAATAAATAAATGATGAACAATAAAAGAGTTTAAAATGTCGTGTGTAAGTAAAAATTAAAAAAAAATGATTTTTTGTCACTTTATGTAAAATATTTTTTCAAAAATATATTTGTTTTGTTGTTTTTTAACTTTTTTACGATCCCTGATTTTTTTTCTTCAAAAATATTGCTTTAAGTTTTTGAAAAGTACGTTTTTAAAAATTTTATATTTACAAAAATATGGTGTCAATGAAACAACAATAAGACAACAAACAAATATTAACCCACTCCATGCTAGCATGTTTTTTAAAAAAAAATCAAAATATATCTGAAAACAACTAAACAACAATTAGACATCAATATAACAATAGAACAACTATATATAAACTTAAACAACTAATAGCCAACATGAAAACAACTACACATAAATCTAAAAACAAAAACAACAATTCTACAAGGGAAATTTGACTTTTAATGCATTAAGTGACACTGTATAATAAAATAATACCACCGAAAAAAACCTCACATTTTTATTCTAGTATTATTTGGATTCCCAAAAATGCCCCTATCATAAATTTCCCTCTCTTTTTCTCCCATTGTCTTCTCCCTCTCTATCTCTCACGTTTTCCCTCTCTATCTCTCAAGCTCTTGTACACAAAAAAATAATAATAAGGCAACTTAATCTATACAAATTTTCGAGCTTATTTCAGGGCAAGTTGTGAATCCTTTGAAGGCAATGACTTCATTTTGGATTTCGGATCAAAAATCGTATGGGTAAGTATATATTTGTTATATGTAGTGAGGAAACTTGTTTATCAACATTGTTTTTGCTATTTCGAACAGATCTGTGTATGCCTTCATGTTTTATTGTAATTTTTCACTGTCGGAATGAATTTTCGTTCCTTTCTTGGTTTTTTTTTTCTGGGTTTTGTGTCTGCCTCGATAGGACTCGATCGTCCTCGATGGACCTCGATAACCCTCACATATTTATATTATTTGTATACCTCGATATGCCTCGATGGTCCTCGATGGACCTCGATAAAACCATCACATAAGGGGGGAAATGGCTACCTCGATGGTCCTCAATAAAATCCTTCGACTTTAGGAACAATGGGTACCTCGATGAGACTCGTTGGTCCTCGATGGACCTTGATAAAGGCATAAAACTTAATTTATGTAGTGTATGAATCGATGGGACTCGATTGGACTTGATGGGCCTCGATGGGTCGACCTCGATATTAATCGATATTTTGCTGTTTTATGTTGTAGTTTAACTTTTTGACCTTTTTTTTTGTTTTTTTGTTGTAGATTCGACTGTTCCCATATTTTTTTTGCATTCAATGGTGTTTGGGAGCTCAAAAATAGGGATTGGATTTTCAGGGATACTGAAAATCAAGTTCTGCCCGTGGAGAAGGGTGTGACGTATGCGCAACTGCTTGAAATTCTATACGTGAGCTTAAAGTGGATAAATGTGTGCATGACTTGAGGCCTGTAGGTGGTGTCCCATAAGCACCTCGCCAACCTGCAGAAACCCCGCCCAAGGGTCCAATCAGAGGAATGTATCAATTAACCGAGAATAAATCCTCAACATCTCAGTTAATAACAAAAACATCGAGTCCAATGGGGAGACAGAAGTAGGATATCCTGGGGACAGTGTTTTCCACCTAGGTTAACCAAACCTACGAATGACTTAAATGCTTGTAGGGGTATAGTAGCTCTGGAATAATCTTAATGCCCAGAAGAGAGAACACCCGGAATAGAGTGCCAATCAAAACAACAATCTTCTCTGTCCAGAATTGGAGAGCCTAAAAAGGATTATGGTTAGGATGGCCTAAAGGCAAGGCCATGGCTCCGACTCGGAGGATGAGGATGGGGAGTTGTGTGCTCCCTACATTGTGGAAGCCCCATTACCACGAGACTTCAAGATGTCAGCCATCACGTCTTATGATGGCAACACGGATCCCATCGACCCTCTACCGAAGCTCAACTGATTGATGTCGGTGCATCGTGTCTCCAAGGATGCAAAGTGCCACGTGTTCTCATTGACCTTGATGAGATCAACAGATGAGTGGTTCAAGAAGCATAAACCATGGTCCATTCATTCCTGGCACCAGCTCTTGTCCTCATTCTAAAGAAAATTTATTACTGCTTGGAAGTTGAGCTTTGAGGTCAATGCCTTGGCCAAAATAAAGCAAGTACCCCTCAAGACCCTCAAGGCCTACATCAAGGAGGAAGCCGCTAGGACCAAGAGGGTTGGCGGCGACCAGTAGCTGATGGCCTTTCAGGCAGGCATTCACAGGGTCCCCTCTATGGGATGACTTCCAGCGGAGGAGATGCCACAGGCTCGATGACTTCATTCGTTGAGCACAAGAATACATAAACTGGGAGGATGCTCAGATTGGAGTGTTTGGCGGACCCATCGCTTTCCCCACTCTGTTGACTCTGGGGACCCAGTACTCACCTTACACTTCTGTCTAAAAGAGTGTGGTGAGTGCCCCATAGTTCAGCCCAGCTGTTGTGGAACTACAATTCCAACCCAATCAGTAGAACCAAGTAGGACCCCCAACGAAAACAGGCACGAAGGCAAAGGCAAGGACAGGAAGCCCAAGGGAACTGGGACAGCTCTGAGAAGATAAGGAACGACCCTCGACGACAAGTATTTCTCACATTACTCCGAGTACACGGACCTAGTGGACTGTCGGGAGAACATCTTCTTGGCCACGGAGCAGCACGTCCACAACCGAAAACCACAACCCATCTGGAGGGATGGGGAGTGGAGAGATTCCAAAAAATTTTGTTGGTTCCATAATGGTGTGGGGCATCACACCAACGAGTGCCGTCAACTCGATGATGAGATTGAGAATATCATAAAGTTAGGGACTTTACACCAGTATGATCGAGGTGGAGCACACCCGGCTCAAGCACTTAGCAAAGGAGTGCCTCCACAATAGGTAGCTCCTCAAGATCCGAGCGTAGTGCCTGCATCCCCACAGTAGTAGGTAGTCCACGTGCCTCCCCCAATCAATGGGAGAGTGGGGACTATCTCCAGAGGACCACAATTGGGGGCACCTCCCAGGGTTTGTAGAGTAGATACGCGCGAGCCTTGAATCACGACGATGAAGTACTAACACTAACTCAGATGCTAGTGCAAATGCCCAAGATGACTGGCCACGTAATCACATTCTCCAAGGACGATGCTTGGAGAGTGCATTTTCCCCACCTCGATCCTTTTTTGGTCGCAAGCCACATTTCAAACAAGATGGTGCCTCAGATCATGGTGGACAACGGGAGTTCTATGAAGATCCTGTTTAAGTCAGCCTACGAGAAGATTAGGCTAACAATGAGTGACCTATCCTCATGCACTTCAAAACTATAAGGGTTCTTGGGGGAAGGTCTCATTCCGACGGGGGCAAATCAAGATGTGTAGGGTCCTAGAATATTTACTAAACTAGCTAGATAGTAGCAGCAGCAGTAGTAGTTAGTATTAGTTTGTAGTATGTTAGATTCTATGGATTTTGGTTCAAGTCGAGACTTAGTTGGAAACTCATAGCAATAGTTGTGAATTTTATAAGTTTAACATATAGTTTAAGAATATTAATTATAACATAAGGTTTTATTAATATTGCTGGTCCTATGTGTATTATTTATTATAACCTAAGGTTTAGATAGAGCCAATAAGAATATGACACTTGTCATAAGCATGATTATTAGGGAATTAGAGTATGTTATTTTATGGTTAGTTAAGAAATTTGTGGATTAGGTTGTTATTTAGATAATTAAATAGATTTTCCCGTAACTTTAGGGTACTGTAACTTCTGACCTATTTTTGACCCAGTTATATTATGAATTTTGAAAAATAGTATTCTAGAAAGTTGTAGATAATTGAATTAGCTTTCTAACGGTATACATATGGTCTAAATCAGAGTCCTACAACTCAAGTTATATTGATTTTACTACATGTGAGTTTAGAGTTACGAGATTTAGGAAGTTAGAAGTTAGGATTCTATTTTTTTTTTTAATTTTTAATTTTTAAAACAAGATTTGACTCCTTAGACTTCTCTCTGAACGATTTGACCGAGTCCTAAGCCTTTGACTGACGAATATTCAAATATTTTCAATTAAATTCATTATTTTTATTCAAAGCTAAAAAGAAATTTTTTATTCCTAGAACTCTATAAATAGGACTTAGAACAACCCCAAGGGGTGGCTCAGTGGTAAGGGAGAACTTGAGGGCCTTATCCGCCACAGGTTCGATTCCCCATAGAGTCATTTAACCTTAGGGGGCCACTGGGGCAATCTCCGGCTAAAGCGATGTGCTGGCGGTCCAATTGAGTGAGTCATCGACCAATCGATGAGGCTTAGGGCTTGCTGGCGTCGCTCAAGTGGTGGTAATACCACTTGGCACCAGGGCCTCGAGGGATTAGTGGGGGTGGGGCCCCTGATACCCTCGGTGACCAAAAAAAAAATAATAAATAAATAAATAGGACTTAGAACCAAGCCCTTCTCCTCACTCTTCAGCTGTGATCAAACTTTAACGTGCTAGTACTACTATAGAGTGATAAACACTTGGGTTGGGAAAAAGCTTTGCCATTCTTAAGCTTTATAAAATACTTGGGAAGTGAGGTTTAGAGTATTTCAGTATTGGAGTTAGACCAATCCATAAGGTGAACTAAGGTACTCCAATTCTTTAAAACTCTTTAGTTTTCTTTAGTTCCTTTTATTCAGATCCTAACTTTCGTTATTGGTTCTTGATTAGATTCTTGAAACTTAAGTTCTTTCTTGGTAAGTTTCTTCTTGATGGTTTAGTTCCACATTCATTCTTTATTCTTTTGAAATACTCACCATTTGTATTGTTGGTTTTAGGAGTGTTCCAAATCCTGTCCTTGTTGTCATATCCCGGTGTTGGTAAGGAAAATATGATAGATTTTATGTGCTTATATGTTATGTTATGTTTATGTTATGTTATGTTAAGATATGTTATGTTATATGTTTATGCTATGATATGTATATGTATGATATGTTTTAGTTCTTGGGTATATGTTTTGTTTAGATATCAAGCATATAATTTGTTTAGATAACAAGTCCCAATAGTATATTCCTTGGGCATATGATTTGTTTAGATAACAAGCCCCATAAATTTATATGACTTGTTTACATAACTAGCACTGTAGAATTATGGGCATATGATTGCCTAGCTAGCAAGCCCCAAGCTGTATGATGGCCATTGTAATAGATGTTTTTGTAGCCATATGTTTTATAGTGTATGCTTATGATATATGATATATGTTTTAGATAGTCTTATGTTCTTTTATAGTATTTGATGTAGTCTTATGCTTATGTTTATGATGTATGTTTTGTTTTTAGTAGATTTTCCTTGCTAGGCATTAGGCTCATTCCTTTATGTTAGTGTGATGTAGGAAAATGATTATGGAGGCGGAAGGATTCTTGGTAGCATGGCATGTGTGTTGAGGATGAATGAAATGAATGGGCTGCGTGTCGATCGAGGATGACGTTTATTTTAGTCTTTTGTAATTCTGCATTCAACATTTTTTGAACTTGTTTTTAAAGCTATGTTTTATGTTTTGTAAATAATGGGACCACATACCATATCACATTTTATTTTACATTTTTAATAGAGACATACTATTTCTTATATTTCGGGTTTTCAATAAAGGCATGTTATTTCTTATGTTTGTATCGAAATAGTAGCTATGTCTAGTAGTTTTAATGGTCCGAGGTCTTAGAAATAGTTGGGTCATTACAAGATGCCCGTGACTCTTGGAGAAGTGCTTCATCAGGTCTTCAAGTACTGCACCTTTGTGGTGGTGGACTACTCCTCGGCATAAAATGCCATCTTGGGGCGTCCAGCCTTGGTAGAATTTGGGGCGGTCACTTCAATTCGCCACCTGTGCAAGAAGTTCCCCACGGAGGTGGAAATTGGCATAGACTGTGGAGACCAGAAAGAGGCCATGCAGTGCTACAATGTGTCCCTCAAGCAACCATTAATGGTGATTGGGGAAGTATCCTCTGAATAGCCTCATCTTGAGGAAATTGAGGTACAAGTTGTTCAAACAGAGGAGTCTAATGAGTTTGACCCCAGAGTTCTAAAGAGAGGGTTGTCGATCCCATGGAGGAGGCCAATCAAGTGATCCTTGACACATCCCTCTCCAACAGGAAAACCAAGTTTGGGAAGAACCTCAAGGCAGAGGTTCGAGAAGTTTTGGTGAGCTTTCACCGAGATAACCAAGATGTCTTTGCCTGGTATCACTCCCACATGACTGGTAATGACCCAAATATAATATGCTATGCCTTAAACATTGACCCCAACATTGCTCAAACTCAACAGAAGCAGAGGACTATCAACCTAACCCTGACACTGGCTTTGAAGGCTGAGGTTGACAAGGTTCTCGCGAATGGTTTCATCCAAGAAGCTCAGTACCCAAAATGTTTATCTAATCTTGTCCTGGTGCCCAAGCCAAATGGCACCTGGAGGACCTGTATAGATTTCTCAGACTCAATAAGGCCTGCCCAAAGGTTTTTTTTCCTTTGCTGAAGATAAATCAAATGGTCGACGCCAACTCCTAGTATGAGCTCTTGTCCTTTATGGACGCGTACTCAAGGTATAACCAGATTTCCATGCATGTTGCAGACCAAGAGCACACCAACTTCCGATTTGATAAGGGAGTGTATTGCTACAATGTGATGCCCTTCAGGCTCAAGAATGTTAATGCCACCTATTAGAGATTGGCAAACCGTTTGATCATGAACCAGTTGGGTTGGAACATGGAGGTTTACGTGGATGACATGCTGGTCAAATCCATGATGGGCTTCGACCATGTGAAAGACCTAGCGGAAGTGTTTTCAGTATTTCGAATGTTCAGGATGAAATTGAATCCCCAAAAATGCACTTTTGGAGTTGCCTCCAGGAAGTTCCTGGGATTCATTGTCAACGCCCGAGGAATAGAGGCGAACTCCAAGAGGATCAAAGCTCTGGTCGAGATGCCATCCCCCTGCAAGCATAAAGATGTTCAGAGCCTAATCGGGAAGATAGCAGCCAAAAGTCACTTTGTCTCTAAGGAAACTGATAAGTGCATACCATTCTTCAACATACTATGAGGAGGTCAGAGGTTCGAATGGATGGAGGAGTGCGAACAGGCATTCCATTAGTTAAAGATGCACATGGATAACCCAACGATCCTCTCAAAGCTTATAGATGGAGAACCCCTCCTCATCTATATGACTGTCTCGGAAAGTGCCATTAGTGTCACCTTAGTGCGCGAGGAAGGCCGCATCCAACACCTTGTGTACTATACAAGAAAGAGACTCCTCAGGGTAGATCCCAAATACCCGCCTATGGAGAAGTTAACCTTTTGCCTAATGGTGGATTCTTGAAAGTTAAGGCCCTATTTCCAAACGCATCCCATCAAGGTCCTCACTAACAATCCCTTGCGGCAATTCCTACAGAAGTCGGAATCATCCGGGAGATTCCTTAAATGGGCGGACAAACTAAGTCAGTTCGACATAACGTATAACCTAAGGACTGCCATCAAGTGAGAAGCACTGACATATTTCATCATCGAGTGCACGGGAAACTATGAGACATTTGGGGATGCCCCAGTTGTCAGAACTACATGTAAGTTGCACGTAGACGGGTCTTCCAATGAAAATGGAGCCGGAGCGAGCCTGATCTTGGTATCTCTTGAAGCACACAGACTTGAAAATGCCATGAGGTTTAGATTCAATGCCTTCAACAACGAGGCTAAATACGAAGCACTTATTGCTGAGCTCAGAGTAGCTTTGGAGCTTAAGGCCAAGGGCCTCGAAATATTTAGCGACTCGCAGCTCGTAGTCGATTAGGTACTCGGAGAGTACTAGGCTCGGGGGACAAAGATGGCTGCTTATCTGGAAAAAACATATGAAATGCTACACAATTTCAAGAAATTTACCATATGACAAGTGCCACGGGAACATAATTCTAATGTTGACACCCTGGCCAAGCTTGCTACCACCAAGGACGTTGAGTTAATCAACGTAGTCCCCATTGACTACTTGGCCGCTATGAGCATCTCACCTTGTCTCTGGGGAGTTACCGCAGGACAAAAAAGCCGCTTGGAAGCTTATTTATCAGGCTCCTCGGTATGTGATCATGGACAATAAGCTATAGAAGAAAAGATATCCATTTCCTTACTCCAATGTGTGTCCAAGGAGGAAGCCATCTTATACTCCGGGAAGTGCATGAAGGCTTTTGTGGGGATCACGCTGGGGGGCAGAGCCTCGCCAAGAAAATCTTAAGACAAGGATACTTCTGGCCCACTATGAATAGTGATGCGATGGATTACCTGAAAATTGTGATAAGTGCCAACGCTTCGCCAATATAGCCCGAGCTCCTCCAAATGATCTCACTTAGATGACAAGTCCTTGGCTCTTCCCAGTCTAGGTCATTGACCTTATCGGGTCCTTACCCATGGGAAAATGGGGAGTGAAATATGCAATTTTTCCGGTTGACTAATTCACAAAGTGGGTTGAGGTCAAACCTCTGGCTACCATCACATCCAAGAAGGTGCTGGAGTTCATCATCAAGAAATTTTTTTTCGCTACAGGCTCCCGAGGAAGATGGTCTCTGACAATGGCGTACACTGAGTTGTTCACGGATTTTTGTCAAAGGCATGGAGTTGTAAAGAGCTTCTCCTCCATAGATTACCAACAGGAATTTGGGCAGGTGGAAGCAATCAACAAGATGCTTAAATCCACCTTGAAGAAAAGGATGGAACATGTGAAATGTGCATGGCATGAGGAGCTGCCTAGGCATTGTGGAGTTATCGAACCATTGCAAGGACCTCCACCGGTCACTCATCATTCTCCATGGCCTATGGGAACGAAGCCATGCTCCCAGTTGAAGGACCAATATCCACGCACCGACATGATATGTATGATCCACCACAAATCACACTTTACTTGAGAGTCTCTGGACCTCACGGAGGAGCACCGTGAAGTTTTTTAGCTTCGAGTGGCGTCCTACCATAAAAAATTTTCCAGATAATTTAACTCTAAAGTGAAGGAAAGAAAATTTTGAGTCGGAGATTTGGTGTTGCAAAGTGTCTTCTTAGCCACCTGAGATCCTGGTGCTAGAGTGCTAGGCCCTAACTAGGAAGGTCCATACCATGTTGAGAGCATTGTTTTTCCATGGACATACAAACTGGTCCGAATGAGTGGTGAATTAGTACCCCACGTCAGGAATGCTAAGCATCTTCGCTAGTATGACAAGTGATATGAGCGGGGTATTTTTGTTAAATTTTATAATCATTTTGTAGTCTCCGAGCAAAATTAATGGAAATTGTGTAGACAAGACATGGTTGAAAATATAAAATAATCTACTTATATTTGTTAGTTTTTTTTTTATTCTAATTTTACTATTTGTAGAGCACCCCCTCGCTGCCTTGGACCAGTGAACACAGACTAGTCTCCAATTACTTGGGGGGCATGGGGTTAGGGCACCCTCATAGAGTATAGTGTCTCACGGAGGATGACCTAGGAAACTAAGCTTGTCATGAGTGTAGTAGGCCTAGTGTTAATACCCAAAGAATAGAAAATCTAGGGAACTTAACAGTCTAGGGATGTCCATGACCTAGGAAACTAAGCTTGTCGAGAGTAGAATAGGCCTAGTGTCCCAGGACTTTGAAGACTAAGAATCCTAGTAGCGTGAGAGTGGACTAGGCTACCTCCCTAGGACATTGAGCCCGAGGAGCTATGACAAAGTTCCTAGATCTCAAGATGCGAACGAAAATCTGAGTCATCCATACTCGAGCTCAAAGCCTCAAGTTACCAAAACTTGAGCACCGTAAGGTTAGTCCTAACATTGGGAATCAATTACCTAGGATGCTAAGCTAAGACCCCAAAGTTGAGACCTTGGAAAAGTCCCAGCGTCGATAAACTCCAAGTAATGCAAGGATAGACCTAAGGTATTCTCTCGAGGACAGGGTGCGCCTGAGGAATGAAAACCAGATCCCAATCCTCGAGATGTGAATGGAATCCTAAGTCATTTGTACTCGGGCACAACCCCAAAACAATTACCCCATCGATGAGAAATCCAAGGAACACGAGTGCTAACTTAAGGTTACCTCTCGAGGACATCGATTCTGAGGAGTAATAACCACGTCCCTAAAGCTCGAGGTGTGAATAGAAATCTAAGGTGAGAAAACTAGAACATCACGAAGCCTAGACTAAGTGTGAAAAACTTGGTTTCATGCTCTGGAGACTTAGAGGCTGGGAACAATGAGTTCACAACTTCCACATGAGAAAGGCCTGAGTTAATGTACTCAGGGGCAAGACGAAAAGCCCAAAATAACATCCCTAGGACAGTGCACCTGGGAAGCAATTATCTTAGTGCATTTGACCTCCTAGAGCCTGATTCATTAGGACTTGAGGATACAAAATGGCATTAAAGTTACTCCCAAGAACAACAATCCTAAGAAGCAACACTAAATGCCCAAAGTGTCGGTACTAAGATAAAAACCTTAAAACCCTATAGTGCAATAGACCTCCTAAAGCCCGATTTGTTGGGACTCGAGAGCATAGGATTGTCAAGTGTTCCACTTGACACAACATTAAATTAAATCCCAAGAACTATGAGCCAGGGGGAAAGCACTAAATGCCCAAAGCATCTCAATAATAAGAGAACGATCTGATACCATTTGTAACACCCCACGTTACTATGGTTGCTTCCTGGAATGATGGACTGGCTCTGCAAACCAACACGAGTCTTTCTAGCGTGCTTTGTCCTCACTCGCAGGCTTCCTGGGAAAAATTCCTAGGAGGTCACCCATTATGATACTACTCCAGGTCAAGTACACTTAACTTTGGAGTTCTCAAGTGATGGGCTACCGAAAAGAAGATGCATCTTGTTGGCGAGTACCCATCAATCCATTTAAGCCATCTTAAAATATGTAGTTCCATACTTACACAGTCTTAGAATTATCACACTTGACCTTCCCAGGCGATGTGGGATAGCACAACTTTTACCCGATCTTTCCCCCTACAGATCACAAGATTCTGACTGTGACAATAGGACTGCATTAAGTGTTCTCACTTGACCCTGCACTTAAAGTTACTACCAAGGACTACGAGCTTGGGCGACAACACTAAGTACCAAAAATTGTCTAAATACAAACAGAACTTGATAAAGACTCGAGCTACCAAGACTCAAGCACAAGACCTAAGTCTCTAAGACTTAAGGCCCATAAGTTGTAGACGGGTTGATGTTTCGAACTCTCGTGGCATTATGTTACATTAAAACCCAACCAAATTAGTAGGTCCAAATTGCATAATTAATAAATATTAACATGTTAGTAAAGAAGCCATAATGGCAAGAAAAGTAGTGCAAGTTGCATAGAAGTTAAAGAGTATATACAATTGTGCTCGGGGGCTCAAGCATTAAATTGTTTATACCTCAATAAACAAAAGGCGTGCATGCCTACTTAATAAAAAAAATCGCTTCGAACCCTCACCCAGAGGAACTTCTGCTACCACCTCAATGATGGGGTTCCCTTTGGGTGCCCGACCAGCCGTCGAAGTTTCCTTTTCCTGAGCTGCCTAACCCTCCTCATCCAGAAGACGCTCCTTGAGCATCATCCACATGTTTGGCTCCTTTGTGAATGAGAAATCCATGTCCCTGTTGCTCTACCACGCCATAAATAGGTGTTATTTTCCATCACACCCAGATCCCTCTCCAACTCCTCTGCTCGGAGGTGGGGGTTTTAATTCTCCCGTACGAGTCTCTCAGGGCATGAAGAAACTTGCGCGACTTCCTCCTTGGTCTTGGTTGCCTCATCCTGGACTCTGGCTAGCTCTGCGCCACGAGCTAAAGACTCCTCATGGCTGAAGCGGAGCTCCTCGTGAACAGCAGTCACGTTCGCCGACAGCTTATCATTCGCATCCTCCACTGTCAGCGTTCGGCCAACAACATCCTCTAGTAGCATCGAGGAAGTGTCTTTGAGCGCTAATAGTATAGACTACTCCATGGCCAACTGGGTCTCTAGCTCTAAGGAGTGAGCCTTAACGTTCTCCATTTCCTTCTGGAGTCGAGAGTGCTCCACCAGCGAGACTGTAGTCTCCTTGAGTTGTGCCAGCTCTTCTCGAAGTTCCTTCTTCTAGAAGGACCTCATAGTTACGATGTCCTCGAGTCATTGGTTGAAGGTTGCAGTCTACACCAAAAAAATAGAATTGTTAGCTTGATGAAGAACTTAGATAAAAAATGGAAAAATGAGAGGAGTTAAAAAAAAGATTTGACTTACCCTCAGGGAGATGTCGAGACTAGCAACTATCAGCGAGATCTCGTTTTCGCTGCCACAGAGACCCCGCCAATCCTTGGAGCAACACTACGACAAGCCTTTCTCCAACTCTCCGCACCAGGGTGTCTATTTTAGAGGGTCCCGAGATCCTCTGGCGCTTCTGCCTGACCAAGTTGGGCAGCACCATGCTTTCTGTACAAAGATAAAAATCTGGTTAGTCCTCATAAGGAAAAGAAAGGAAATAGTATTTGAAAAAGCAAAAAACATGTATGCAAGACTTAAAAGAAGCCTCCTCAGGGAGCCCCACCACAATAAGCCTCCTTTGGTTGAAGAATGAAGTGGGCAAACTCACAGATGATTTGACCCATCTCTTGTGTCATGTTTGTGTCATATTGATAAAACCATATCGCGTGCATGGACGTCACCTCATCCAGAGGCACGAACCCTTGGGGGTGTTTCCTCCACTTCGGGTGGTGGAAAAATACGTTGATAAGGTCTTGATAGTCCTGGTACTCCTCATTAGTCCAAGGATGCCCCAAGATTTGCCTACCCTCAAGGAGTGATGGCAAGAATAAGGAGTGATCAGGACTAGTTCCCCCCCCCCCCCCCTACATGATAGGCGTAGTGAACTACTATTGGAGATTTACCTTGAGGCATGGAGGATGTCTCGATCCCACCCTTGAGCTTTGCCTCAAGCTCCTCATCTTCACTCGCCTCTGTGGTGGCTTTGATTGCAAGTACATTCTTCGTGTGCTCCTCGCGAATAACTTGAGTGTACTCGTAGTGGGCCTTCACCACCACGTACTTCGCGTGGACCCTCGCTATGTGAAGCGATATCTTTGATACACGAAAGCTGGTGAGGACCATGGGGCTTATCCTTTGCCTATACCAAAGTAGCCCATACTGCTATAGATGAGCCTCTGTGACGAGGAAGGTGAGACTCATCTCTTCGTCTAGGAGGGCGCTCATTTTCTTGAAACAAGTCAACAAAAGGTGTGCGGCGGAAGGGACCTTAAAATAAACAATTATGACCCTAAGGACCAACTATGAGTTGAGGACTAATAAATGAATTAACTTGAGGAGTAACACTTACCAACCCTGGCGAAATCCAGGAGAAGAGTCAGGTAGGTCTGTGTGGGAAGCCACTTGCCAAGAAGAAGTGTTCCTTTTAGTCCTTCACGTGGCTCTCATTACCACATAAAGCCTTGTACTTCATTCCCGGGTACATATGCTTCAGCAGAGTATAATACCTCTCCCAATCATTCCTTCTTTAGGCATTATCAAAAGCTGTAGATATATAATATCTCAACTGGAGAAATATCAGGACAGTTCTACCTCTTGTACAAAACAAATAGCCTGGCTAGCACTCGATATCCATTCAGGGATAGTTGGAATTGACCTATGTCGACAAACTTCAAAAAGTCGACAAAGTACTGGTGTAGTGGCAAGGTTGCACTAACTTGGAGATGAGATGCACTCCAGGCCCTGAGGTCGTGGACACTATCTCGTTCTCTTGAGATAAGCACACCCACATGTTACGAGCATCCACCCCATAGTGGAGTAAAATCCTCTCTTGAGCTCCTTGGTGTCTTAGATTTCTGGGGATCGTCTCTACCTCGAGTCCCTCAGCGGTGTAGGTTTTGTCTTTTGTCAAGGAACCCATGTTTGCTTCTTCCTCCGAGAGGCCAAGTCGGAGGGACTTCTCCACTGTCGGGGCATGGTCTTCCCTTACCACGAGAGCTTGACTACTCTCCACAACTTGCTTTACCTTCCCGAGAAGTCTTCCTGCTTCCCAACCGATCTCTATTATCTCGGAGTTGAATATGTAGAATTTGTGTTGGTGTAGTTGTCGAAGCTCCTTGGACATCTGAAACAAGAAACCAAGCATGTAGTGCCATGGCTCAAAAAATTATAGGCCAAAACGAGAACCCATAAGACTACTGCTCAGGGAGTGGAGAAGGAAGAAAATTTCTAAGGGAATGGAGTGTGCTTAGGGCCAAAGGATGGTCACCGGAGAACACTACAGAAAATTATGAACATCGAGGAATTTGGGAATTTTCCAAATTCCGGTCGAATGCCCATAAATGCGAAAAGTCGAATAAAGAGCACAATGGGCCATTTTGACATTTTTTAACTTCAAAATGTACCTAGAATGGTTTAAAAGAGGTCAAAATGACTTCTAAAGTGTCAGAAATTCAAAATCCTAGGCATACACCTAAAACCTCAACAGAATTCAATAATAAACTCAAATCCAAAAAAGAACGGAGAAGTGAAGACTTACTCAAGGTGAAGCGCTTGTATGTGCTGAAGTGAGCCTGAACTTTTAAAAATTGTATGTCGTCTGACCAGAAGTAGGATAATTCTTGCAAACCATCCAGAACGTCGAGAACTCGGAGAGTGGGTGAGATTGGGGAAGCTAGAAAGTGAAAAAGAAGACAGAGTTTGAAGGTTTTGAGATTTTTAATTTTGAATGCTAAAGTGATTTCTGAGAGGCAGTTCTCGAGTTTTATACTCAAAGAGCTTAGGGTGGAAGCAGCTCCACCACAACGGTTGATTACCTATGACATAAGCACTTGAGAGTAATCCAACGGTCAGGATCCAAAGGGCGTGGATCGTGATCATTATCATGCAAAAAGGGCACCTTGGGTACTGTAGGATTTAGTGAATAATACTTCTAATATGATTTTATTGATGAGTAGAAAGGCCTATATATAGGCTGAAAAGAAAGATCTAGACAAAAATACAACCTAAACTTGGTTGTCAATTACAACCTAAAGTTAGCTGTACACATTACTCTAGGTATTTACAATGATATTTCTACACTCCCCCTCAAGCTGAGTTGTATATGTTATACAAACCCAGCTTGCAATTAAATTCTTCAAAACTTGTTTTTGGTAGGGCCTTTGTTAGGATGTCAGCAATCTATTTTTTTGGAGGAATGTAGTTGAGCTCAATGATTTTGAATTCACCTTCTCAGAAATGAAGTGTCTGTCTATTTCAACATGTTTAGTTCTATCGTGGTGAATTGGATTTTTAGCAATGCTAATTGCAACTTGACTATCACTGTACATTTTAAAGGACTTGAGGTAGTCAAAACTCAATTCATTCATAAGCCTTTTAATCCACATCCCTTCACAAATACCTAAGGCCAAAGCATGGTATTCTGACTCTGAACTACTCCTTGAGACCCCAAACTACTTTTTACTGTGCCACATAACTAAATTACCCTATACATAGGTGCAATAACCATTGGTTGATTGCCTGTCGGTCACCTCTCCAGCCCAATTAGAGTCTGTGTAAACTTGCAAGTCTCAGTTGTTGTGTTTTCTGAAGTGCAAACCAAGACCTGGTGCCATTATTAGATACCTTAAATTATGATACACTGCTTCCAAGTGCTCATGACAAGGACTGTGCATATGTTGACTAACAACGCTGACAGGGAAGGCGATGCCAGGTCTAGAATCAGAGAGATAGATTAGTTTTTCTACTAATATTTGATAGCTCCCCCTCTCTACTGGAGTTGAATCATCTCTTCGATTAATTTTCAAGTTTGGATCCATGGGAATGTCAACTGGCTTGCTCCCAATCATTCTAGTTTCCTTTAGAAGATCTAGGATATACTTTAGATGAGATATAACAATTCCTCCTTTTGATCGGGCTACTTCCATACTAAGAAAGTATTTAAGGGTTCCTAGATCTTTGATTTCAAATTCTGAGGCAAGAAGTCTTTTGAGATCTGAAATTTCTCCTAAGTCATCTCCAGCTAAGATTATGTCATCCACATAGACAATGAGAATCGCTAGCTTCCCTGTTGAAGAGAACTTGAAAAATAGAGTATGATAAGCCTGACTTTGAGTATATCCATATTTGACAACTAACTTGGAAATTTGTCAAACCATGCCCAAGGTGACTGTTTCAAGCCATAAAGAGATTTGCGAAGTTTGCACACTACTCAACCACTAGAGTGTTTCTTCATCCCTGGTGGAATTTCCATATAGACTTCTTCTTCGAGATCCCCATTCAATTTTTTTTTTTTACATCCAACTGATATAAAGGCCAATCACAATTTACAGCAAGTGATAATAAGACTCTTGTTGTATTAAGTTTGGCGACGGGAGCAAAGGTCTCCTGATAGTCAACACCATATGATTGAGTGAACCCCTTGGCAACTAATCGTGCTTTGAATCTTTTGATACTGCCATCTGAATTATACTTAACAGTGAAGATCCACTTACAACCAACTGTCTACTTTCCTTGAGATAACTCAGTGAGAACCCCAGCACCATTTTTCTCAAGAGCATTCATTTCTTCATCGACTGCAATCTTCCATTCAGGATCTCTCAAGGCCTCATAAATGTCTGTGGGAATCTGAATAAGATCAAGAGAAGGGACAAAAGCTTGATACATCGGTGTTAGTTTCCCATAAGCAACATAATTTTAAATGGGGTGATTGGTACAAGTTCTAACACCCTTCTGATGAGAAATAGGTAGATCGAGATCATCAATAGTAGGAGAAACTAACTCATGAGTCACACAATCCTTACCTTCATGATTTTCAGGGTTGAGAGGGCTTTGATGAGTTTTTGAACATTTATTGTCTTGCATATTGACCTTTATATTCCCAACTTTTCTCCTACTATAAACACGAAGTTCTTTGTTACCTATATCAAATTATGCTTGAGTTTGAGGTGGTGGTAAGTTGGAATGAGTGTTTGGATTTTTTGAGGAAGAAGGTGAGATCAGATTGACTACAGAGAAGGATGAGTTGGATGTGTTTTCTGGACTGATATCTAGTTGGATAAGAAAAGAAGGCAAGGAAGGACCCGTTTATTGATCTGGTTGGATAGGCAAAGAAGGTAAAGACTGAGCACTTTGATGTTTGTGTGCCACATCATTGGGTTGAGGAAATGCAGCTTGATGATCCTGAAGAGTTTCCCAAAGCTGATATTCCTGTGAATGCTCCCCCTAAATACCAGATTTGGGAAAGAATGATTCATGTTCAAAAAAGGTGACATCCATAGTGTTATAGACCATTTTTGTAATTGGCGAGTAACATTTGTACCCTTTTTGAGTGTTGGAATACCTGATAAAGAGACACTTGTGAGACTTTGGATCAAGTTTTGTTCTTTTGTGATCATAAACATGGACAAAAGTTGTACATCCGAAGACTTTGAAAGGAAGATCTGAGGAGAAGGCTGAGATATGAGGGAATGTTGCAAGTAACAAATTTCTTGGGGCTTTGAATTGTAGGACATGGCTAGGAATACGATTGATGAGATAGGTGGCTGTAAGTAAGGCTTCTCCCCAAAACTGTTTAGGAACATGATTTGAAAACATGATAGATCTAGAAACTTCAAGAAGATGTCCACTTTTCCTCTCAGCCACTCCATTTTGTTGCGGAGTATCAACACATGAACTGATGTGAACAATTCCTTGATCTAACAAGTATGGACCAAGAATGGAGTTAAAGTATTCATTTCCATTATCAGTTTTTAGGATTTGGATCTTTCCGTTAAATTGAGTTTGAATCATGTAATGAAAATTTTGAAATATAGAAGCAGTTTCAAATTTTTCTTTCATGAGGAATGTCCATATTGTCCTAGTATGGTCATCAATAAAGGATACAAACCATCTAGATCCACTAATATTGGTTACTCGAGAGGGTCCCCAAATATGACTGTGTATTATCGAAAAAGGTTGTGAAGGTTTGTAAGGAAGACTGAGATAAGAGTGTCGAGTATGTTTAGCAAGTTGGCAGACTTCACAATGAAAGAATTTTGGTCTTTTGTTGACAAATAACTGAGGAAATAGTATTTCAAGATTACCAAAATTTGGATGTCCAAGTCGAAAATGCCGAAACATGCCGAGATTTTCATTCGAAACTGTTATCCCAAAAATTTGAAAAGAATGATGTGGCAATAAAATTAGCACATGGCATGAGTTAGTGGGGTGATCTGGCTTAGCAGTGGCCCAATGCACCAGTTAAGAAATTGGACAGATAGTCAAGTCAAATACACCCGACCGAAGAGAATATTTGGTCTAAGGGTTGCTTGGCTCAAACCACAGTTTGAAGACCCTAGTAATTGATTTGAAGCCAAGTCCAAGAAGATTGAAGGAGGGATTTGGATTTTGGTTCAAGGGATAAAAGCAACAGGTCCGATCGGACCTAAGCTTGAGGAGCCTCTTGATTTTTTGGCTCGAGTGTGTCCGAGGTAAACCTCTCAAGGTTTCCTAGGTATTGGCTTGGATGTGTCCAAAGAGAGTGACTAAGGGAAAGAGGTCCCGTGCAGGCCAAAGTTTGGGACTTAAGTTTCAGTCAAGGGGAAGGCCACATAATGGCCGATCGGATATGCCATGGAAGAGGTATGCTTGGGCTTGTCCGAGGTGAGAAGAAGGAGGAAGGTTGGCTCGGACCACCTTGGTCCGAGGAGAAGATTACTAGGTCCGATCGGACCTTGGTTAAAATAGATAGGCTCGGACCACTTTGGTCCGAGGAGAAGGGCATCATGTCTGATTGGACATGCCCATGGGAGAGGTGCCTTGGACCATTTTTGGTCCGAGGAGATGGTATGAAAAAGATGGCTCGGACCACCTTGGTCCGAGGAGAAAACTACAAGGTCCGATCAGACCTTGATTGAAGGAAATGGGCTCGGGCTTGACCGAGGTGAGATGCCAAAGAGGGTGGTTCGGACCACCTTAAGCCAAGGAGAAGACCATTGTGTTCGATCGGACAAGTCATGGAGGAGCTTACCTCGAACTTGCCCGAGGTAAGGAGCAAAGGAGGTGGGCTCGGACCACCTTGGTCCGAGGAGAGCCAGACTTACATGACCTTTGGTCCGAGGAGAGCCATGCATATACCACCTTTGACCCACGGAAAGCTTGAAGGAGTAATCAACATGCATGTGAGACTACGTCAAACTTCCCGAAACAACTTCAATGAGAATTGGTCTAAGCATCCGGGAATCTCTCACTCCTCACTCGAATTTAGGATCAGTTGTATTTTAAACATTTATTGTAATATAAATATAAGGTGAATAATAAAATATCCCTATCTAAAGGGGATATCAGTTGAGAATCCCAGGTCTATAAATAGAGGGTTGGGAGGATCGTAAAATGACTTTTGGCAAAATTGAGAGTTAAACCTGTGTTCTAGAGAGAGAAAGTGTTTTTCCCTGAGAGAACCCCTTTTTTGTATTCTGGAATATTTGCACTGAAGAAACTCAGTTGACACTGGTTCATCTGATCTTGAGTGTGAATATATAATAAAATCTCTAAGTGGATTAGGCTATTACCGACTATCGGGGCTGAACCACTATAAAAATCTCGTGTTATTTATTTGCATTGATAAAACTGTCTGTTGTCGTTTATAATTCTCTTGAAGGCTTGTCATATTTGACGTTCTTACGTCATTGGCTAAAATCACAGTCAACAGAAACTGACACATAATTTAAAATAGAATCTAAATTGGAATGGTTACCACAACTTGATTTGTGAACTTGTTTACTTTTAGGAGAATCCTTGAGAATATAGCCCATCATACATTTCAGCACTGTCAATCACCTTCTCTGAGCCCTCAACGTGAAATTCATAAAGATGTGGATAGAATTTAGTTACACAATTCAGATCTTGAGTAAGTTTGCTTATTGAAAAAAGATTGCAATTTAGTTTAGGGACAAATAGAACAGAGGAAAGGAGAAGGTCATCTAATTATTTTATAGAGCCAGTCTCTGTCACTTTTGAGAGAGATCCATCAACAATTCTGACTGTGTGGGAATGAGCACATGGTTTAAAGGTGGTGAAGACTTCGAAATCACTCGTCATGTGGTCAGAAGCCCCTGGATCAACTATCCAAGTAACTTTGTTGGAGGTTGTAGTAAATGTGTGAGACGTAGAACCTTGATGACACATTATACTGACATTTGCCTCGGTTGAGGGTGGATCTGGCTCATGCATAAATTGTCAAAGAGAATTCGAATGTGGTTTGGGAAGTGGCTGACTTTGGTCTTTTGAGAAGGGGATGAGGTTGTGACAAATGGTTGATAGAGAACTCCCATGATTTAGTGACTGAGATTGAGTAGTCATTGAATTTGGAAATTGAATATTTGAGGATGAGATTTATGAGAAAGAGGAGTTGGCTAGAGCAGCCATTGATTTTTTAACTAATTTTTTTTTATTTTTTTATATGAGATTATGCAGAGAGACATAATAAAAAAAAATTATGCACACTTAGATAGGAAAAACTTAGCGAAAGATGCAACTCTTTGATGAAATCGTGGGAGAACCCCAGAAAAATAGTCACAGCCGAAGCGAGGAGTGCCGAGGAAGAAGACATCAGAGAAAGGTGACCGAAGACACTAACACGTGCCTACACACGCGCTGCGCATGGGAGAAGCCGCCGGAGGTTGAGGCGACGCATGTGACTCACGCGCCATTATTTTGGATCCCAAATTTTGGGGTTTTGCAGATTAGGGCTGGGGCAAGCTTTTTGGGCAGGAGGTGAGATTAGAAGACAACTCCAAAACATATTTCTAAGATTAAGCCCCAAAAAACTAAACCTTAATTTTTTTTTTAAGAAAGGGCAGAAAAAAATTTGAAATATTTTCCAATTTCGAACTACAAATGCTCTGATACCATGTAGGATTTTGTGAATAATACTTCTAATATGATTTTATTAATGAGTAGAAATGCCTATATATAGGTTGAATACAAGGAGCTAGAAAAAAATACAACCTAAACTTAGTTGTCAATTACAACCTAAAGTTAGCTGTACACATTACACTAGGTATTTACAATGATATTTCTACAAGGATCGAGGCGAAATGACACCTAGGGTACGGATTGGACGTTTTGGGTTGTGGAGTGGACTCCACTTTAATGGCACTAATTGATGGGCCCAACAATAGGGAGTCGACACATGGCATTACCTTTTCAAGAGTGTGATGTCATTAGCCCAATCGTCTCCCCCCGAAGATCTTTCTAATTACTCCTCTCTATCTTTGTGGGGGGGGGGGGGGAGACGATTGGTGTTTTCACCACAAGTGAAGACTTGGGGGGAAATGTTATCCGTGTTTTCACCAATAGACACGTTGCAGTAATTAGTGGAGAAATTAAGCTCCTCGAGCGCTGATGAGGTTTCGTAGAGCTCTTCAAAGTGTAAAAGTCCCCCGAGTACTATGATCTGCCCACACATGGATATCTCCAAGTGAGGACACGTCCCATGGTCTGTTTTCAATGCATGGATGTCTCCAAGTAAGGCCATGCTCTGAGGACCATTCAGGTGGTCCTCTCACTTTCTTCATTCACTAATCCTCCAGGTCTAGGATTTTGATTCGCGA
The DNA here is from genome assembly GCF_963169125.1 of Humulus lupulus. Taxonomy (NCBI): domain Eukaryota; kingdom Viridiplantae; phylum Streptophyta; class Magnoliopsida; order Rosales; family Cannabaceae; genus Humulus; species Humulus lupulus. Next base: position 140,572,213 of record NC_084793.1, read on the forward strand.
CTTGGAGTAACTGCCATGTGTCAATCATTGCAGCTGTGGCCCACCAGAAGATCGCATGAAAACTTTTGGTAAGCCTCGAGTAGTGGTTTCGAGTTTGTACACTAGACAATGGACATTTCCCACAATGCTGCCTAACATGGTTGAACACGTAGTCGCATCCTAACACTATCAGATACATGTTTCAAGCAAGGTTGGTGGGAAACTTTATGCAAATGGGCCCCATGAAATTCGGCTGGGTCCCTAGTCTTTATTAGTGCATCTAAATGTACTTAATTAGAATTTTACAACGCAAATAGTTGGGGAGTGTTGTATTAATTAGCCATTAAGGACATTAATGACCCAAGCCCTTACAAATAGGGCTGGGATATCTCCTTGTAAAGGGTTCAGAACTTCAACTAGTTAAGCATTGTAAACTTAGAACAATATATACGCTTCCTGAGACACCATTGAACCTTGTTCAAACAAGCTTCAAACTCACTAATACCAAAGACTTGTGGACTAGGGCTCTTTTCTTCTATTTTCTGTCAAGTTCTTAAAATAGATTGATAGCAAATCCAATACCTAAATCGAATACTTATGAAAAAGATTGAAATATTGACATAGGACACCAATTTATGGATTTTGAACACTTATGAAAAAGATTTTTTGGTTTTGTTTGCATTTTTTTTCAGATCTAAACCTTAAAAAAATGCACAAAAACGATGTCCAACGATGCGTTTGTGTTGGTGGCTTAAAACATGGTTTTGGGGCCAAAATGATGCCTAACTATGCATTCACGATGCAAAAATGATGCGTTTACGATGGTGGCTTAAAACGATGTGATTACGATGCATTTGCCATGGTGGCTTAGAAACATGGCTTTTAGGCCAAAACGATGCCTAATGATGCAGTAACGTGTTACGAAAAAACTTATACAGGATCTTTATTTGTTTTCATGTATATCTAATATTAAACAAATCAATACGAGATAGCCTAAAAAAAATTTCTAAAATTTAATTCAAAGAGAAACAATTAATAGAATACTTACAGTATACACAGTGGAATTAAAGAGTCATTCCTTCAGTTTCTCTAACTCTTGAATCCTTTCAGTCGCAGAGTATTATCAGGAAACTGAATTGCTCTTCTATTTCTTCATAGTCTTCCAATGTAACCTTAGAATCACCTAGACTAGTGTGGGCAATTCTCAACACATGAGATAGATACAGAGAGAAGAAGAGAAATTAATCAAGAGATTTAGAAAATGACTTGTGTTTAGAGAGAATCTAAAACTATCAGAAAACCAGTGATTAAACTTATCTGTCGTCTTAGAAATCGGAACTTATGACTTCTCTCTAATCACTCATTTTATAGACTCAATTAGGCCATTTAATTTTAATTAAAAATCAATAAAATAATAGCCAATTTGAAGCCCTAGGTCGAAATTATCATGGGCTTTAGGCCCGTGAAATTTCTCATTTAATTATAAGCCCATTGGACTTAAAATCAAGGCCTGTATTATTTTCTATTGATTTAATTAATTAAATAATTATTTAAATCCTTTATCAAATTAATTATTTATAATTTGAACCTTGATTTAAACTTATTTATTAATTTAGATACTAATTTATCTTAATTAATAAATTTACCATAATTTCTCTTTTCTTCTCAAAAAGACATAACTCTGTAAAACTATCCAAATTTGACCTGGTCAACTTTGATAATTCTAATTGATAATTAAATCAATTAATTGAGACTATCTAGATGATTTTATCCAAGGTACAATGGGAACCATGGGCCTATGAAATCAAGCTCCAATAAGTTATCATAAATCTAACAAATAAATTTATTAACTTATTAATTCATCGTGACTCCACTATAGACTCGGAATTGCACTCTTGAATTCATAGAACGCTCTATAACAAATATAGATACGCTATTAATTATCCATTGTTACAACCATAATTGTCACTCAATCCTCTATAGACGGTCTACAATGAGATAGGACTAATAAATGATATTTCAGTAAACTAATTTAATTACTAAATGACATCTCTATCATTTAACACCTTGAACCAAACTAAAAGAAAACCATCATTTCACTTCTTCATTAGAAGATATATATGTTCATATCTATGATTAACACTCCCACTCAATTATACTATCGAGTTCCCAAGATGTAAGTATGGGCTAGTCCGTATGGTAAGCTGGTAACGAACAAGTCAAAGAACTCAAATAATACAATCAGTTAGAATACTAACCACTCAGAATTGAGATTGAATTGACCTATGGTCAACTATATGATATGACTAGAATAGATAATAACGGTATGTTTACTTATCATATCAACTGTCAATATCGGTCCTGTCCGATGTAACAAATACATCCGATCTTATCTACTTTGCTAATGTTCTGGAAAGAACATAACACTATAATGTGTAAGTAGATCATATCGTAGATTAGCAAGTCAGTGTAAATCCTGTGCACTGACTAATCTTAGGACTAACTTATTTTGAACATATAATCATATTTATATTCCAATGTGATTACGTCACTATAAATAAGATTAGCTATTTGCTCAGGATTTAATAGAAGTTTATATTAAATAAATAATCATGAAAATAAAACATGTGAGCAAAGTGATTAACCAAGTCAAAAAATGATATCTATTCTTTTATTGATAATAAAATGAGATTACAAAGAGTTTGGGTTTTAATTAGGGCATAAAACCCCAACATAACGATGTGTTTGAGATGGTGGCTTAAATTGGTGTCTAACAATGTGGTAGCGATGCGATTGTGATGATGTCTTGAACCCATGTTTTTGGGCCAAAACGATGCCTAACGATGCAATAATGATGAGTTTGTGATGGTGGATTAAAAACATGGTTTTTGGGCCAAAATGATGCCTAGCAATGCATTAACAATGCGGTAATGATGGATTTGAGATTGTGGCTCAAAAACATGGTTTTTAGGCCATAACGATGCCTAACAATGTGTTTGTGATGGTGGCATAATAACATGGTATTTAAGCCAAAACGATTTCCAATGATGTGGTAACGATGCATTTGCGATTGTGACTTGAAAACATGTTTTTAGGCCATAACTATCTAATGATGCATTAATGATGCGCTAACGATGCATTTTCGATCGTTAGCACATCGTTAGGCCTCGATTTGGCATAAAAATCATGTTTTTGAGCCACCATCACAAATGCATCGATACCGCATCGTTAGATAGTTTTAGCCTAAAAACATGTTTTCAAGCCACCATCATAAACGCATTACTACTGCATCGTTAGGCATCGTTTTAAGCAACCATCACAAACTCATCATTACCGCAACCTTAATGCATTGTTAGACATTGTTTTTGACCAAAAAAAATATTTATGCCACCATCACAAACACATCATTACCGCATCGTTTTAGCCTAAAAATGCTACAACATTATTAATGCATCGTTAGATAGTATTGGCCTAAACATATGTTTTCAAGCCACCATCGCAAACACATTGCTACCGCATCGTTAGAAATCACTTTAAACCACCATCACAAACACATCGTTATTGCATCGTTAGACATCGTTTTGGCCCTGAAACATTGTTTTTAACCCACCATCCCAAATGCATCGTTAGGCAACGTTAGACATCATTTTTCTACATATCTTTATGTTTAAGATCTGAAAAAAAAAACACAATCAAAACAAAAAAATATTGTTCATAAATGTTAAAAATTCACAAATTAGTGTTCTATGTCAATATTAATTTTTTAAAAAAATGAAGAAAGAGCTTCATGGTGGTAGGAGGTGGCGACTTCAATGGTGGTGGGAGGTGGAGGCATCATTGGCGATGGCAGCGTGTTAGGGTGGTTTTCTCTGCTATTGTGGGGAGGTGGTAGCGGTGGTGTCATGGTGGTAGAGAAAGTTGTTAGAGATATTTGCATTGTCTTAATGGAAAATAAGAAATACTATTACAACTCTATGAAAAATAATACAAAGACAAAATGATTGATTAAATATAATTACAACTCAATACTCAAAATACAAATAGATATAGAAAAGAAATAGATGAAGAGAATGATAAGGACTACAACTCTAAAACAAAAGATACAAATAAATATGTAAAGATAAAATAGAAGAATAGAAGATAAAAGCAGTGGTAGAAGAAATAACAAGAATAAAATAGTAAAACACTCTCACTAACACAACCAAAGTGAAGAGCATTGGGGATCACCAACTTGAACAAGGTTTACAAGCTTTCTGCAAAAGCTTATTTCCCCCTATCTAAAGCACTAAAGGATTCTCTAAATATTGGAAATAGCTCCATGGAATAATCAAGTCTTTTGGTGTATGTTATCCCCATTTCCTGGAAGGGCTTTGGGCCTTCGCCTTGGCCCACGGTCAGAGGACCGGCTCGGCATATGGGCCTGGCCCAAGGTCCCTTGATTTGAATATCGCCCAAGGGGGCTGGTACGGACCGGGGACTCTAGACTGGGCCCATTTGGAGGGGTCCGGGACGTCCCTCCGGGTTCATCCTCAGCAAGAACGGTCCCGGCGATGTCCAGAGCGCCCGGACCGTCGCGGCCTACGCATCCCTATCCCGGAACCTGGTATGGTCCGGGCCTGAGGTAAATGGAGTGGGCCAAAGGTAAACGGACCTGGATCACCTCCTCCCCAGCTGAAGGGCCAGGCGTCCAAGATCCTGAAACCGCCTCATTTCGCGTGGGCATTGTCCCCCACTTTTTGCCGGCAGAAAAGGTCGCCCCGGGATTGCTCACTGGTGTGTCAGGACTGTGCAGCCAAGTACCCTGACCGGTCTTGTCTCCTGAGTCAGCCTCGTGACTCGAAGTGATCAGAGCCAAAGCGCCGTTTTGTCGGGCGAGGCTTGTGTCTCAGGTCAACCAATTGGGCCTTAGCTGGTTTGAAGTTCGTGTATTGTTTATCTCTTTGTATTGGGCCTCCACTAGAGATGCCCCTCGCACTCATTTCTCTGATGGGCCCGGGTCGGATCCGGCCTAGACCCGGTATTCCCCTCAGCTTATAAATATAAGCTGTAGAACAATGTAAAAGAGAGGGAGAAAAGGAGGAAGGCAGAAACTCTGTTCAGATACAACTAGAAAACTCCATTGTATGAGCTTCTTCTAGCTCTAATACATAGACTCGTGGACTAAGGCTAGTTAACGCCCCAACCACGTAAAAACCCTGTGACGATCTTCTACTCTCATTATTATTATTACCAGCAAATATTGTTCATTAATAAAGTTGCCGAAAATCTCGGTTAACAGTTTGGTGCTTTCATTGAGAGCTGAAGGAAGCTAGCGCCAACGTCAGGCCTTTACTACGATGGTGAACACACGACACACCACCTTCGACCCTACTGACCCAGAGCAAGGTAACGGAGACCCGCTGCCTTCTCAGCACATCCCTCAGGACCGTCCAGAGGACGTGCCTCCTCAGACGTCTCACCAAGATGAGTCACAAGATTACGAGGGTGGGGCAGAGTACGAAGTAGAAAACGAAGAAGATTACTACGAGGGGGAGTATCATGATGAAGCCGTGGATCCTGGAGTCCCCCGCGGCGATCAGCAGGACTCGGAGGTGACCAGACTCAGGCAGCAAATCCTGGATCAGGAAGCCAGGATGGCTGAGCAGGCGGAGGCGCACCACCGAGTGCAGGAATCTCTACGGGCCCTACAGGCGCTTATGGCCGCACAGGGCCCAGCAGCCAACCCCACAGCTGGCCCACTTCCAGAAACGCAACAACCCGCTCCCCAAGAGCAAGCCGGGGGCCCCAGGGGTACTAGTCCGATCCGTCCCCCAGAGCCTTTTCCCGACGCAGCTTCGAGAGTCCCGGACAAGGAGCGACGGAAGACCCGGGAGAAGACCACCCCCGTCGAGAAAGCCGGGGCACGTTCACGGCCGTTACCTAGGAAAGAGAAGGTACACCCCGTCCCAAGATGAGGCCACCCAATCGATCCGCAAGGAGCGCGGCCACAGAACGGGCAGCCCCGGCAACCCCCAGGGCCAAACGGGCGGGAGAGGTCTTTGCACCCGAGTGCTTCGGTCAACAAGATTCGCCGGGAACGATCTCGCCACGAGGATCGTCACACTCTCAGCTCTGGGGACGACACTTCCCAGGTAGATTTACGTGATGGACTGAATGCCGGGAAGGAGCGGGCCCGCAAGGAAAAAATCCTTCCTCGAGGCGGCGACCTCAGGAATGACATCAACGACAGGAGGAACGAGAGAATCCCCCTGGAGGATAGCACGGCCAAGATGCTCATGGAACAAATGGCCGCATTAAAAAAGTTCACTGATCGCCTGGTCCGCAAACAGGAAGGCGCGGACACTGACTCCGACGAAGAGGATAAAGAGCCGTGCGCGAGGCACATCCTGGACGTCGTACTGCCCAAGGGGTTCAAGATGCCGAGCCTCACTGCCTATACGGGAAATACTGATCCTAGGGATCATCTGTCCCAGTACAACCGACTCATGACCGTGGCTCACGTCAGCGACGACGGCAAATGCCTCTGCTTCTCCATCACGTTGGGTGGTCCCGCCGAAGAGTGGTGGAAAAGGCTTAAACCGGGATCCATCCAATCGTGGTCCGGGCTACAGTCAGCATTTCGGAAGCAGTTCGTGGACGCCATGAGGATGGACATGCAAATCAGCGCCCTCGCCAATATTAAGCAGCTACCCGCGGAGACATTGAGAGCCTACATCCAGCGCTTTACTGAAGAAGCCTCCAAGACAAAGGTCGATGACGGACAGCGCTTGGTGGCACTGCAGTCTGGAATCCGGGCCGGATCGCCACTTTGGGACGACATGCAGCGCAGTAAAGCCGCCACGTTGGAAGAATTCATCAGGAGGGCCCAAGGATTCATCAACTGGGAGGAGGCTCATATCCAGGCCTTCGGATGGCCCCCAGCTCCTCACCCCATCCCTCCGACGATCCCTCATACGATTCCGGGAGGTGCGGGGCAGTTCCCTGTGCAGTCCTACGCCACGCCCCCCATAGTCCCGGGGACGGCCGTCACACCCGTTGTCAGTTACACCCCTACGGTATATGGCCCTGCCGCTTCGGGGTATGCCCCGGCCCAATCCACGCACTTCTCCGGTTATGGCGTCGCTCCGACAGGCCACAGTATGACTCCCATCGTAGCCCAGCAATCGCAGACAGGAGTAACCGAGACAAGCGTGAATCCCTCCCGGGGGAAGCGATCGGGCAAAGGCCAGAATCGGCCTGAGCTGGCCAAAAAGGGGAAGAGGGGCTACGAGCCCCAATAATCGGAATACACCAACTTGGTGGACACCCGGGAAAACATCTACCTGGCGACAGATAGAGCGGTCCACTACCGGAAACCTAGCCCCATGTTTAAGGGGGGAAGGAATCCGAGAGACACCAGCAAACGGTGCGCCTATCACAAAGACGTGGGCCACACCACCGACGAGTGTCGACAGCTGAAAGACGAGATTGAAAACCTCATCAAGCTCGGGCACCTCCACCAGTGGGTAAGAATGCCCGTGTGTGTCCCGGGCATGTCCGCAAGCCCCGGGCAATCCACGGCTCCGGTAACGACTCGTGCATACCCGCCCCAGGGAGGGTATGCACAGGGACCTCCAGCGCAGGCCCCTCAGGGGATCATCGCCGCGCCGACTCCCGGCCCTGGAATGCCCTATTCTTCCAGGGCAACACCCCCCCGAGTGGACGGACATGTGGTGACCATATCGAGCGGACCCCACCTAGGAGGACCTTCGAAGAATGATCAAAAGCGCTATCTGAGCGAGCTGGACCACGACCAAGAAGTTTGCGCCCTTGTCCAGGCCCCGGCTCAGCGCCCTAAACTGATGAACCTCCCCATCACGTTCACAGAGGACGACGCCCGCAACGTCCATTCTAGTTATAGATGCTCAAATTGCCAACAAGTTGGTATCCCGCGTGTTGGTGGATGACGATAGCTCCATCAACTTGTTGTTCAAACCCGCCTTTGTCGCCATTGGCCTGACGGAGGCGGATCTGGCATCCTTCCCAACCCAAATCTACGGCTTCAACGCAGATGCGCTTCTCCCCATGGGAAAGGTCCAGCTGCCGGTGACGCTGGGAGATGAATTGCAGCACTCGTTCAAATTCTGCACCTTTGTTGTGGTGGATTGCCCGACCGCGTACAACGTCATCTTTGGCTGGCCCGCACTGATCGAGTTCGGGGCCATCATCTCCATCCGCCATCTTTGCATGAAGTTCCCATGCGGCAACGGAGGAATAGGAACTGTCCGGGGAGACCAAAAAAGCGCTCGGAAGTGTTACCATGTCTCTGCCCGCCCCATATATATGGTCCGGGAGGAGCCTGTCGAGCCGGCCCTCTTTCTGGCCGAGCAAGCAGTCCAGGAAGAGGATGATCTGGACCCGTGAATAGGAGACGAGCGCATCCTGAAGCCAATGGACGAAATAGAAGAGGTATGTATCAGCGAAACCGACCTGGCCAGGATCATCCAAGTGGGAAAGAGCCTGCCGGCGGACGTTCGGGCCGCCATTATCGCCCGAGTCCAGGAAAACCAGGACCTTCTGGCCTGGTCCCACTCTGATATGACCGGGATCGACCGCAATATAATCTGCCACGCATTAAGTATTGACCCTAACGCGACCCTGATCCGCCAGAAGCGCAGACCCTTGGGGACGGAAAGGGCCGAGGCCCTCAAGCTGGAGGTGAAGAAGTTGTCTTCCATCAACTTCATCCGCGAAGCGGTATATCCCGTGTGGCTGGCCAATCCGGTCTTGGTGCCGAAACCGAACGGGATTTGGAGGACTTGCATTGACTTCACAGATCTCAACAAAGCATGTTCGAAGGACTGTTTCCCACTCCCCCGAATCGACCAAATGGTGGATGCTACATCTGGTTACGAGATCTTGAGTTTCATGGACGCTTACTCCGGCTACAACCAGATCTCCATGCACGTGGTGGATTAGAAGCATACCAGCTTCCAAACCGACAAGGGCATCTATTGCTATGTAGTCATGCCTTTCGGACTCAAAAATGCCGGAGCAACTTACCAGAGGCTCGTCAATCGAATTTTTCGGGCCCAGCTAGGGCGAAACATGGAGGTATACATCGACGATATGTTGGTCAAGTCCAAGACGTCGAGGGACCACTCGGACGATTTGGCGGAGGCTTTCGCAGTTATCCGGAAGTACGGGATGAAGCTGAACCCTAAGAAGTGCACCTTCGATGTAGCTTCAGGGAAGTTCCTGGGCTTCATAGTAAGCTTCTGAGGAATCGAAGCCAACCCAGAGAAGATCAAGGAACTGATCGACATGGCCTCTCCCCGGAAGCACAGGGACATCCAAAAGGCTGACAAGGCGAGTGGCCGCCCTGAGCCGTTTCGTTTCTAAGGCCACGGAAAAGTGCGTCCCTTTCTTCAACGTCCTTCGAGGAAGCCAGCGGTTCGAGTGGTCACTCGAATGCGAAGAGGCCTTCCAGAAGCTGAAAGAACACCTGGCCAAAGCCCCCATCCTGGCGAAGCCGGTCGAAGGGGAGCCTTTGTATCTGTACCTGGCCGTGACCGAGCACGCCATCAGCGCCGCATTGGTACGAGAAGAGGAAAGGACACAACTCCTGGTATACTACGTGAGTAAGCGGTTACTAGACTCCGAGTCTCGATACCCGTTGATCGAAAAGCTGACCTTCTGCCTACTTATGGCTTCCCGGAAGCTTCGACCTTACTTCCAGGCTCATGCCATAAAGGTCTTAACCAACCATCCCTTGCGGCAGGTATTACAGAAACCTGAGTCGTCGAGGAGACTCCTGAAGTGGGCAATGGAGCTGAGCCAATTTGATATATCTTACGTGCCCCGGGTGTCCATCAAGGGACGGGCCCTGGCCGATTTCATCGTCGAATGTTCTAGGATCCCCCCAGAAGAGAGTATCCCCGCAGCCCTTGAGGCGCCCGTTTGGAAAATATTCGTTGACGGAGCCTCGAACGAGAATGGGCCGGCGCCGGGATCATCTTGGTGTCACTGCAGGGGCATCAGCTACAAAATGCCCTCCGTTTCCAGTTCAAAGCATCGAACAACGAGGCGAAGCATGAAGCTGTCCTGGCCTGCCTACGTCTGGCCCAGGAGGTAGGGGAAGCGAACCTCGAACTTTACAGCGATTCTCAGCTAGTAGTCAGGCAAATCTCGGGGGAGTATCAGACCAAGGGAGAAAGAATGGCGGCATACGTGACTCAAACGAGGGAGATGCTCTAGACGTTCGCGGCGCATTCCATCCGCCAGATCCCCCAGGAGAAGAATATTTTCGCGGATACATTAGCGAAGCTGGCAACCGACGCAGAGGTTGAACTAGCTGGACTAGGTCCCGTCAACCATCTCCCCGTCCCGAGCATCGGGGCTCCCACCATCCATACCGTTGACCACTCCACTTCCTGGATGGGGCCGCTAATCCGGTACCTGTCCACCGGCGAAGTTCCGAATGATCGAGCCGCGGCCAGGAAGCTCCTGTACCAGGCCCACCGGTACGTCATGATGGACGGAAAACTCTATCGCCGGGGACTGTCTATGCCTTATCTCAGGTGTGTGTCCGGGACTGAGCTGGGCGCCATCATGCATGAGGTCCACGACGGCTTTTGCGGAGATCACACGGCCGGGCCCAGTTTGTCCAAGAAGATTTTGCGCCAAGGATACTTCTGGCCCACCATGAAGAAAGACTGCATCGACTACGTTCGCAAGTGCGAGCAGTGCCAGAGGTACGCGAAGATTTCTCGGGCCCCCCCGACAGAGATAACCTTGATGAACAGTCCCTGGCCCTTCGCAGTGTGGGGGATCGATCTTATGGGATCTCTCCCGACTGGGAAGGGAGGGGTAAAGTATGCCATTGTGGCTATAGACTATTTCACCAAATGGGTCGAGGCGGAACCCATGAACGCGATCACGTCCAAGAAGGCCTTAGATTTCGTCGTCAACAGCATAGTGTGTCGATATGGCCTCCCCTACAAAATCGTGTTCGACAACGGGAAGCAGTTTGATAGCTTCCACTTCATGGAGTTTTGCGAAAGGCACGGTATAGTGAAGAGTTTCTCGGCAGTCGCCAGACCACAGGCGAACGGGCAGGCCGAAGCCATGAACAAAATCCTAAAAGGGATGCTGAAGAAAAAGCTCCAGGCCTGTAAAAGAAAATGGCCCGAGGAATTCCCCCGCGTATTGTGGGCCTACCGGACAACCGAAAGGACATCAACCGGGCGCACCCCCTACTCAATGGTTTACGGATGCGAAGCCGTCATCCCAATTGAAGCGACCGTCCCGTCCCATCGACGCGACACATATGATCCCACCCAGAACCATGCCTTACTCCAGGAATCGCTGGATCTTATCGAGGAGATCCGGGAAGAATCACAAGTGTAGTTGAAGATGTACCAGGGCAAGATCGCGCGACATTTCAACTCCAGAGTCAAAAGTCGTAAGTTTGAAACCGGCGATCTAGTCCTGCGGAGGGTCTTCCCTGCCACTCAGGATCCGGGAGTAGGGGTTCTGGGCCCTAATTGGGAAGGGCCATATGAGATCCAGCACGAGGTCTGCCCTGGAACGTACCGCTTGAAGCGGCTCGATGGTTCTGAGGTTCCGCGAGCCTGGAACGCGGAGCATCTCCGTAAATACTACCAGTTATCCTAGAACTCGTCCCAGTTTAGTGTTTACGTTGTAAGCAATGTACGCCTCAGGGCTAATTCCCTTTTCAACAATGAAAACGACGTGTGTAAAATGTCGTAAAGGGCTATTGTCACCAAGAAAATGTAAGCCTCAGGGAGAATTCCTTTCGAATTTCTTTCTCAAGTGACCCCAGACCAATCTCCGCTCACTTGCGGGGGGTGTCATCCCAGGCACATGCGAAAAAAAGGACCGAGCCCAAGGCCAGTCCCACCCCGGACGAACGATGTTCAGGAGTATATAAAAAAAAAAAAAAGGGACCAAGCCCAAGGCCGGTCCCGCCCGGACAAACGATGTCCAGGGGTATATTAAAAAAGGGACCAAGCCCAAGGCTTGTCCTGCCCCAGACGAAACGACGTCCGGGGATATTAAAAAAGGACCGAGCCCAAGGCCGGTCCCGCCCGGACGAACGATGTCGGGGGAATATTAAAAAAGGGACCAAGCCCAAGGCTCGTCCCGCCCCGAACGAAACGACGTCCGGGGATATTAAAAAAGGACCGAGCCCAAGGCCGGTCCCGCTCGGAAAAACGATGTGCGGGGGTATATTAAAAAAGGGACCAAGCTCAAGGCTCGTCCCACCCCGGACGAAACGACGTCCGGGGATATTAAAATATGACCGAGCCCAAGGCCGGTCCCGTCCGAACAAACGACGTCCGGGGATATTAAAAAAGGACCGAGCCCAAGGCCGGTCCTGCCAGGAACAAACGACGTCCCGGGATATTGAAAAAGGACCGAGCCCCAGGCCGGTCCCGCCCGAACGAACGATGTCCGGGGGTATATTAAAAAAGGGACCAAGCCAAAGGCTCGTCCCGCCCCGAACGAAACGATGTCCGAGGATATTCAAAAAGGACCGAGCCCAAGGCCGGTCCCGCCCGGACAAACGATGTCCGGGGGTATATTAAAAAAGGGACCAAGCCCAAGGCTCATCCCGCCCCGGACGAAACGATGTTCGGGGATATTAAAAAAGGACCGATCCCAAGGCTCGTCCCGCCCCGGACGAAACGACGTCCGGGGATATTAAAAAAGGACCGAGCCCAAGGCCGGTCCCACCCCGGACGAACGATGTCCGGGGGTATATAAAAAGGACCGAGCCCAAGGCCGGTCCCGCCCAGACGAACGATGTCCGGGGGTATATTAAAAAAGGGACCAAGCCCAAGGCTCGTCCCGCCCCGGACGAAACAACGTCCGGGGATATTAATAAAGGACCGAGCCCAAGGCCGGTCCCGCCTGGACGAACGATGTCCGGGGGTATATTAAAGAAGGGACCAAGCCCAAGGCTCGTCCCGCCCCGGACGAAACGACGTCCGGGGATATTAAAAAAGGACCGAGCCCAAGGTCGGTCCCGCCCAGACAAACGACGTCCGTGGATATTAAAAAAGGACCGAGCCCAAGGCCGGTCCCGCTCGGACAAACGACGTCCGGGGATATTAAAAAAGGACCGAGCCCAAGGCCGGTCCCGCCTGGAACAAACGACGCCCGGGGATATTGAAAAGGACCGAGCCCAAGGCCGGTCCCGCCCGGACGAACGATGTCCGGGTGTATATTAAAAAAGGGACCAAGCCCAAGGCTCGTCCCGCCCCGAACGAAACGATGTCTGGGGATATTAAAAAAGGACCGAGCCCAAGGCCGGTCCCGCCCGGACAAACGATGTCCGGGGGTATATTAAAAAAGGGACCAAGCCCAAGGCTCATCCCGCCCCGGACGAAACGACGTCCGGGGATATTAAAAAAGGACCGAGCCCAAGGCTCGTCCCGCCCCAGACGAAACGACGTCCGGGGATATTAAAAAAGGACCGAGCCCAAGGCCGGTCCCACCCCGGACGAACGATGTCCGGGGGTATATAAAAAGGACCGAGCCCAAGGCCGGTCCCGCCTGGACGAACGATGTCTGGGGGTATATTTAAAAAGGGACCAAGCCCAAGGCTCGTCCCGCCCCGGACGAAACGACGTCCGGGGATATTAAAAGAGGACCGAGCCCAAGGCCGGTCTCGCCCGGACGAACGATGTCCGGGGGTATATTAGAAAAGGGACCAAGCCCAAGGCTCGTCCCGCCCCGGACGAAACGACGTCCGGGGATATTAAAAAAGGACCGAGCCCAAGGCCGGTCCCACCCCGGACGAACGATGTCCGGGTGTATATTAAAAAAAAAAAAAGCGGGGGACCAAGCCCAAGGCTCGTCCCGCCCCGGACGAAACGACGTCCGAGGATATTAAAAAAGGGACCAAGCCCAGGGCTCGTCTCGCCCCGGACGAAACGACGTCCGTGGATATTAAAAAAAGGGACCAAGCCAAGGCCGGTCCCGCCCCGGACGAAACGAAGTCCAGGGATATTAAAAAAGAGGACCGAGCCCGAGGCCGGTCCCGCCCCGGACGAAACGACGTCCGGGGATATTAAATAAAAGGGACCGAGCCCAAGGTCGGTCCCGCCCGGACGAACGATGTCCAGGGGTATATGATAAAAGGGACCAAGCCAAGGCCGGTCCCGCCCCGGACGAAACGACGTCCGGGGATATTAAAAAAGAGGACCGAGCCCAAGGCCGGTCCCGTCCAGACGAACGATGTCCGGGGGTATATAATAAAAGGGACCGGGCCCAAGGCCGGTCCCGCCCCGGACGAAACGACGTTCGGGGATATTAAAAAAGAGGACCGAGCCCAAGGCCGGTCCCGCCCGGACGATCGATGTCCGGGGGTATATCAAGGGGCCGCGTCTAAGCTTGGTCCCGCCCGGACGTTGTCCGTGGAAATAAAGATATCCGGCCTGCCCCGGGGTAAGGCCGGGGCCTAAAACTGAAAAGGACGAAATGCCCAGTTGAGCCAAGCCCCGGGAGCCCTGGACCGAGCACCAGGGCTAGAGACTTGGAAAATTTAGTTGGGTCTAGTCCCGGACGTTGGAACCAGGACTAAACCCTGCAATCAGTTAGTCGCGGCAACAAATCAAAATCTCTACTGAACAATGGAAGGAAGCTTTCTTAAAAAACCAAAGAAAGTAGCAAGGTTTAAAGTTTAATTACAAGCCAAACAGTAACAAAAGTACAAGGCCAAGACACGGGCCTACAACGCATCCGCCCGGAGGTCCACATCCTCCCTCTCCTTGGCCTCATATTCGGCACGCTTCGATTGTGGATCAGGGAAGATGAGGAGGTTCATGTTCTTATCCTTGCACCAGGCCATATAGATGGCCTCATCGAAGGTAACATCCACTAAGTTATCGACCTCCTCGTTCTCCTGACGGGTCGTCTCATGCGCCACCTTCTCCTGAAGTAGGGAGTCGCCCAGTTCGCAGACTCGGGCTTTCAGGGCCAGGATCTCCTCCTTGTCCAGGGCGGACTGTGCCGCGGCCGTCTCCAAGAGCGTCGCCCTTTCATCGGTGACTTTTGTCTTCCGGGACAGCTCCTCTTCCAGCCCAACCTTGGCGTGGCCAATCTCCTCGCGCTCCGCCTTCAGGCGGGCCACTTCTTCCTGGAGATGGGCCGTTTCCCGGCTGAGGGTCTCCTTGACGGCCTCCCTCTGGTTCACGGCCGCCTCTAGCTCCAGCTTGGCCGTCTCCATCTTTATGGAAAGCTCGGCTACTAGATCAGCACTCCTCTGGGACAGTAAATCAACCTGGAGCAAAGAAAAGTTAGAAAATAAAACCACCGCCAACAAATGACAGAAGGAATGAGTGAGGCGAACATTACCGCGGTGGCCTGATGGCGGAGAGCCTGAGAGAAGAACAGCACGTCCGGGTTGGCTATCGTGGTGTACCTCTTCAGCTGAAGGTTGGACATAGTGCTCCAAACGTGATCCAGCAAATCAGCAGCCATGGGGGCGATGTCCTGGCCCAGCTTGGGGCGGAAGCCCGCCTCGGCAGCTAGCCGATCCACGATCGACTGGGGAGCACTGAACTCGGCAGGACGGTCCGAGAACTCGACCTGACGACGGATTTTCAGGGCCTTGTAAGCGTCGTCCCTCCAGCACCGGCCATTTTCCCAAGTCCGGTTGATCAGCTGGGACTGTTCGTCCCTCAGGGCAGACTCCCCCTCCTCGAGAAGAGTTGGGCAGAGGGGAAGGACAGGCGAAGCAGGGATCTCTTTCGCGGTTAGCCGACTCTCCCCATGAGACTCCTCAGCTGTTTCCGACCGAGTCGTCCGGGTCCTCTTCCCGAGGTTGCCTTCCCCGGCGTCGACTTCTGGGCCCCTCTTTCCTGAGCTCCGGCTTACGGCTTCGCCCACTTCCAAATCAATCACCAGGGGCTGGTCCGAAGGGATGTCTGCGGCTGGCTCCACGGCCTGGAAGGGAACCACGGCCAGAGCCTCGCCTGGACAGGGCACTGTCCCGGGTGTTTCACTGGTGGGGAGGGGCTCTGTGCCAGCCACGACGTTTGACCTCCTGGCCGCCTTCTTGGCCGACCTTTCCTTGATGAGTCTCCTCATCTCGCTGGCCAGGTTAGACATGTCGGAATCCTCTGCAATAGTACAGGAGAAAGGAGTTAGGACGATAAGCCAGACAAGAAAACACAGCAGTAAAAAAGAACAGCCCGGGACGAACCCTCATCTAAGCCCCAGGCGAGACTCGATTCCCTTAAAGTGAATGAGTGTATCCGGTCTCCTACGTCGTCCGGGGTTAGAAACCCCCCGTACTGGAGGAACCCGGACAGGAACATTAGTATCCCTGATCCTACAGGGACGGGAGATGAAGGCCTCATCTCCCCATCAGCCCCAAACGCGAGGCCCAGCGGCTCTAGCCTATCCCTAGCTAAGTCCCCAACTTGGGGAGCATAAGTTAAGATTAAAGGGGAGTTACCTCGCCCCGATACACTAGCCCCGGGAGTCCCGGCGTTTGGTAGGGCATCTTCGAAAAGCTCCTCCAGCTCTTCTGAGGTGGCCTCTTCCGTCGAGAGCTGGTTCTTCTTACGCTGGGCTGCGGTGGCCCGCGCCGCTCTCACCACCTCGGCGATGTGGTCGAGGGCCAGCTACTCCCGGACCTCGGCGTTCTTCTCACACGGGATGCCCCGGAGGCTCGGGACGACAATGGTCTGGGTGGCCGCCAGCAACCCTATTAGCCGGAGGTTGTCATCATTGACATAGCCCCCAACGTCCAGCTCCTCTGCGGTCAGCTTGGCATAGAACCTCCTCCTTTCCAGGAGGAACTCGGTAAGGGGGGTTTGAATGAAGGGACCTGCGACCCGGAAGATACGATAAGAGGTGGAAGCAAAAGATGAATAAAAGAGAGGGTCCGGAGGAATACTTACCCACTCGCTGGAAGTCCAGCAGCAGTGTGGGGTTCTTGTCAATAAGGAACCCGGATGTCATGAACCA
Source organism: Humulus lupulus (assembly GCF_963169125.1). Taxonomy (NCBI): domain Eukaryota; kingdom Viridiplantae; phylum Streptophyta; class Magnoliopsida; order Rosales; family Cannabaceae; genus Humulus; species Humulus lupulus. The sequence goes on from NC_084793.1 coordinate 140,589,175, forward strand.
GTAATGCCTGACATCCGGGGGGTGCTTCCAGGTGCTGGTAGGAGCAGGGTAGCCACTCCGCGGCTGCAGCCTGTAAAAGTCGTCCAGGCTCTTGTTTTTAACATTGACTTGCGGCACCAACTTGTAGAAGTACAAGACTTCCGCCGGGGTAGGCTCCACGATCTCCTTCGCGACACAGAACACCTTCCACCCAGCAAGCAGGCGGTACGCTTGCGGCAACAGTTGGAACGGTGCGATCCCCACATATGTCAGGAACCGTACGAAATAGTCATGAAGCAGGAGCGTAGCTCCCTCGCTAATATGACCGGCGCTCCAGGCCCCGAATCCATCCACGGACGTATGCGCCCGTTCCTCTAACCTGGCCATGCGATTATGGAAGAGGCCCGGAGTTGATTCGATGCCCAGCCGCGTCTCCAGGAGCAGCATCATCCGGTAGTTCCGGAACGAGTTGGTCGTTTCGTCCATTTCCCACCTGTTGCCTGTGGGCGTCTTGGATCCGGGAACGACTACAGGGGCCCTATTGACCTCTTCTTCAGAATGGAGTGTAACGCCCGTGGCCATAACTGACGATCTGGGAACAAAGAAAGAAAAACCAAGCAGTCAGTACCTAAACCCAAAAGAGTCGGTCAAGGTACAGGGAGTATCCTAAGGACTGCTTGGAGTCCCGTCGGATCAGGCCCGGGACCCCGACAAGCCCCGTGACCCTGATCGGGAGAGAAGACTACTAAGGTCCGTCCCTTGTCCGGGAAGCATCCGAGTACGGTGCAACCCAAACCAGGCAGCCTTTCTAACGCACAGAGCCTAGACGCATGCATCAAGAGAGCATAAGTTCACAAAGTTGGTAACAGAGTTAAAAAAAAGACTTACTGTGTGGTGTCGACCGTTGAGGCTGGTGGTTGTCCGACCGTAAGGATGGCAGAACCTCGTTCTTGAAGTGGCGCAGCCGGTGCAGAAGTTCTTCGACGGGACAAACCCGAGAAGCGCCATCAGGTTGAAGAACGAAGGTTGAGGCTCTGGGAAACAGGCGGTAGCGCAGAACTAGCAAGCGACGGAGTATTTCGTCGGCGAGGTCGGACATGCAAAGCTCTAACAAGCGTTCGGGTTTTTTCTTAAGCTGGTTCGAAAATGGAAAAGTGTTGAATGTTGTTCTCTGGGAGTCTTTATATCAGCCCCCAAATTCTGGCCCACGATCCAACGGTCAGGTGCCTCTTCATCCGACGACCAAGAATCGCGCAGGGGGCATTTATGAGTCCTTTTGGTCTGGATCCTCCACGTCCCAAATCCAACGGCCCAGGAGTGGCGGATGCCAAAGGACGCCCCACCCTACAGTCCACCTCGTTCTAGGGACATTAATGATGACTCCCCCCGTGTGGATGTGACGCCTCGTGACGTGTGCTGACACCCTAGTCTAGGCCTAGCAGCCTTTGGGAGGCCTAGGCGACTCTTCGAGGCCCTTGCAGCAATCACATGGCGACACGTGTGTCGTTTTTCTTAAAGCGGACCAAGGGTAAACGTCCCCGGATCATGGTAAACGATCCGGGCTAAGCAACCTGCCACTGCCACGGCCTTTCGGCCAAGCCTCTTAGCTCGGGCAGGAACTGGGGAGGCAACCTGGCGAGCGCCGCGAGGGTGATGCAACCCTCCTCCCGGCAAGCCCGGGTGAAGGCTTGGGGGGTAAATGTTATCCCCATTTCCTGGAAGGGCTTTGGGCCTTCGCCCTGGCCCACGGTCAGAGGACCGGCTCGACATATGGGCCTGACCCAAGGTCCCTTGATTTGAATATCGCCCAAGGGGACTGGTACGGACCAGGGACTCTAGACTGGGCCCATTTGGAGGGGTCCGGGACGTCCCTCCGGGTTCATCCTCAGCAAGAACGGTCCCGGCGATGTCCAGAGCGCCCGGACCGTCGCGGCCTACGCGTCCCTATCCCGGAGCCTGGTATGGTCCGGGCCTGAGGTAAATGGAGTGGGCCAAAGGTAAACGGACCTGGATCACCTCCTCCCCAGCTAAAGGGCCAGGCGTCCAGGATCCTGAAACCACCTCATTTCGCGTGGGCATTGTCCCCCACTTTTCGCCTGCAGAAAAGGTCGCCTCGGGATTGCTCACTGGTGTGTCAGGACTGCGCAGCCAAGTACCCTGACCGGTCTTGTCTCCTGAGTTAGCGTCGTGACTCGAAGTGGTCAGAGCCAAAGCGCCGTTTTGTCGGGCGAGGCTTGTGTCTCAGGTCAACCAATTGGGCCTTAGCTGGTTTGAAGTTCGTGTATTGTATATCTCTTTGTATTGGGCCTCCACTAGAGAGGCCCCTCGCACTCATTTCTCTGATGGGCCCGGGTCGGATCCGGCCCAGACCCGGTATTCCCCTCAGCTTATAAATATAAGCTGTAGAACAATGTAAAAGAGAGGGAAAAAAGGAGGAAGGCAGAAACTCTGTTCAGATACAACTAGAAAACTCCATTGTATAAGCTTCTTCTAGCTCTAATACATAGACTCGTGGACTAAGGCTAGTTAACGCCCCAACCACGTAAAAACCCTGTGTCGATCTTCTACTCTCATTATTATTATTACCAGCAAATATTGTTCATTAATAGAGTTGCCAAAAATCTCGGTTAACAGTGTATTTCTAGCCAAGTGTTTTAGTGGATAGAAATATTGTTGTCTTACAAGTGAGCATTATGCTTCTATTTATAGAGTTTTGAGACACCCTTTAAATTTCAAATTCCCCCAACCTCCATGGTTGTTACCAATGATTAATTGGATGTTTATGGAATTAAAAAGGAGTTTGGGGAGTTACTAGGGGTGTTAGAACCGTTTAAAGTGGAAAAAGGGTTTAAAATGGCTGAACACATCTTTGGCCGCGGCTACTAGCATGCCTGGCCATGGTTGTGGCTCGCTGTCCCCCAGGCCGCGGCCACAAGCCATTTTCAGCTATAAGATGTCATTTTTCCAAAACGTTTCAAAACATCCCAAATTCTTTCCCATGTGATTTTGTAACCCCAAACACCTAATGGAAGTTAAAAACATGTCTCCAACAACCATATTTCATAATGACTTTGTGAAATCAAATCTCAAATGTGTAACATACAATCTAAACATTATTGGGTAATATTTGGGAGTTACAAATTTGTAACTAATTTTGTATCTCCAAAATATGTCACATTTTGGCACATGCATGTGTCCAATTCAGTCACTCTCAATAATATGTTACAAGGTGTGACAAATCACATTTTGTCACATTTATAATCTAAGATTATATTATATGAAATAATATAACATTCCCCCACTACATTAAATAATCATTTTTGTAACACTTATTAAATCAATCAAACATTATATTAAAATATAATATTACCACGCTTAATTAAATAATCACTCTCTATAGAAACATTTGCATTGGTGCATAAAGTAAAATGTCTTTCGTCTTGAATTTTACCTTAGTGTAATTATCACAAAGATTGTTGAAATTTTGGTTTCCGAAACATGGAATCATGATCCCTTTATAACAAACCGGTGATAACACACACCTTTGCTATGTTCACTTGAGACCTCAATGTCTCGCTTTTGCACCGTTAATGGCCATGTGCACATTCCATTGATAGACCTTTCTTGAGAATGACTCCCAATTCTCATGAGGGGCGACACCACCCCTAAGTCTATATATGTAGAACTCTTACAATATTTTGTTACCCTAATATACTTGTCTTTTCAAAACTGAGTTCTATTAAAATCCTTTTGGTTTTAATCCTCATTTTTGTAACGCAGTAGTACTCATATCTCAGATGAGACAAAATTTGAGTACTACTACTATTCACTTTATTAACTTGATATTACCTATTGAGCCTAATACTAGTTTGGTTACTAGTATTAAGATAGGTTACCATCAATCGTGAATCTCTTTATGGAGTCTAAGTCTCATCCCTTGAGATGTAGAAATGATTTTTGAGTCATTTATTTTCTCATGTATGCATACTTAAACACTCTCAGTATTTTATTCAAACTTTGCTGCTAGCTATAGTTTGATTAAAATAGTCACACCATAAAAATAGTGATTTTGACCATAGTCAACAACCCCACTATTTTATAGTTTAATATCGAAGATAAACATTTGAATATTAATTCTAGAAACCTCTTCGTTTCTAAAATTCTCCTTTATGTTTTAAATTGATTCATTCTTGAATCAAAATATTACAAACAATAACTTTAGACACCAAGCATGTCTACATTTATCCATTCCATACACATATAGCCAAAATAATTTAGAATGTAAAATTTCAAATCACCTATTTGATATGATGACCAAATTAATCAATTATTGTCAACAAAATAAATTGATTAACTTTGGAGCATCTCCCCCACATTTCTCACATAGTGATAATAAAATATCACTTTAAAATAGAAATCTCTTCATTTCTATTAAGTATTTTAACCTCCAAGATAAATCTAGACTTATAATTCACAAAGTTCATCATGAGTCCTTCAAGCCACGTGATAAATTCTCAATAGATCAAGATAAAAATCCGCAATTTTTATCTTGATTTATTTACTTGTTAAAGCAAGACACACTTCTTTGAAAGTAACTTTCACTTAGTTTCTTTCTTCTATATATTTCACAAAATAAAATATGTGAACACAAATGTCATGTGAAAATTTCTCAAATAGATAATCACTAATTTTCACTTTTAGTTGTTTAAATAATCTCAAAATCAATTAAACAAATTTTGTATAGTTCTTTTGTATGAGATTTTTTTGAAAATACCATTTTTACATCCATTGATTTTCTCATCAAAATCAATTTAAAGAAGTCAATTTTTTTTAAACACTTTAAATCAAAGAAAATAAACCCTCGTTGATTTATTTAAACACTTTAATTTCTTATGCTTTAGTTTAAAATTATCTCCTCATCGAGATTAATTTAAACATATCACCATCTTTAACCAAAATGAATAAAGTTATCTTTTATTCACCATTCGTGTAAAGATACAAAATAGTTTCTCCTATTTTGTAATGTCTCCTTATTGAGACATTATTTAAGATTTATTGTCACTAAAAAATTCTCAAATATATATATTTTTTATTTAGCCATTCTTTAGACTCCAAGTCTATTGGACAATATATTATCTCAAAATTTTGGATCCACCTTGATCCAATAGAGCAAGTTATTTCCACCAAAAGATGCAACACCCTTAGGTTCATATTTCCTTATCTCATAAAATGAGATGCTCATCTCTTTAAATGAGAAAATTAAAAATTCTCAAATATTTTTTTTAATTTACCAAATAAATGGTTACTAATCACATTAATAATAATATTATATGGCAAACTATAAAATCATGATAATTCACATCAATATATTTTTATATAATAACATAATTATGTCTCAATGTAAATTCACATAATTTTTCAACATATGTATATCATATTAACTTGCCTTTTGAATCACATAATTAATTATATGCATATCACAAATATCATACAATAATTCTCATATTCACAACATCAATATATATGCATGTCAAAACTGCCAAATTATCATGCTTTATAAAATCTCAAAACATAATTCTCATATCAATGTAATACTATTTAACCTATAGCACATACATATAAGTTTTATAGTCCTTATGTTATGAAAATCATGTCAAAAGTTCACTTCTACGGATCACACATTAACTTTCACAAAACAATGGGTCAACTATGTCACAATGTATCTCATATTGTGTTAACATGTTAACAACTACAAACTTATTCATATAAGTTTCCTTATTTCTATCACCACATGAGAGCCAGTACATCTTCAAAGAGAAACAAAGAAAAATATTACCTTATCTTACCATCTTTTCAAAAGATCTCTATGATTTCTCCTTCCATTGGAACAAACAAGGGTTATAAGTTTTTGATTGTTAGAGATATTTGTATTGTCTCAATGAAAATAAGAAATACTATTACAACTCTATGAAAAATAATACAAAGATACAATGATTGATTAAATAAGATTTCAACTCAATACTCAAAATAAAAATAGATATAGAAAAGAAATAGATGAAGAGAATGATAAGGACTACAACTCTAAAATAAAAGATACAAATAAATATGTAAAGATAAAATAGAAGAATAGAAGATAAAAGCAATGGTAGAAGAAATAACAAAAACAAAAAAGTAAAACACTCTCACTCACACAACCAAAGTGAAGAGCATTGGGGATCGCCGACTTGAACAAGATTTACAACTTTTTACAGAGTTTTTCGGAAACAAGATATAGATTAAGAAATAAGAGCTAGGAAGAAAGGATCAAAGATAAACAAACATAGTTTTTACGTGGTGGGGGCGTTCATGAGCCTTAGTCCACGAGTCTATTGTATTAGATTTTAGAGAGCTCTTGACAATGGAGTTTTATGCAAGTTTTAGCAGATTAATTGCTTACAAGGAAAAAAATTGGATCCCCGCTACAGTGCACAACTGGTCCTATTTATAGCCAGTCAGGTGCAATGGGCTTGGGCCAGATTAATCCCAGCCCAATAGGGATGTAATCAAGGTTTACTCACTAATTGAGTCATTATACAAAGGATATTGCTTAATAAAACATATTAATCAGGGCCCATTGGGCCAGCTTGGGAAGAGCCAAGCCTTACAGCTGCCAATAGTACGTAACCTCAGACTGGTCCGCGTGGGCTTCTAAGGGGATCTTGGGGACAGGATCTGTCAGAGTAGTGGTAGTACTGCTTCCTAGGAATAGTACATTCCGTGCGTAACTTCTTATGCATGTTAGTTGAGGAGACCAACTTTCGTGTTTCTTGGGGACATGTCAGCGTCAGCGAAGATAAAACTTTCCTTGTTCTGACATCTGGTCCGAGTTCCTTTACTAATATCCTACTTCATTTACTAGAGTCCTGGTTCAATCACCAGGAGGTGTTCATTCTTGACAAGGTCTATTCCCAGACTAGCAAGCCTGCTGCCTCTATTGGTATCTCGGAGGATATGGATAGGTTGGGACTGGGAAGATGAGTTGGGCCTGCATCCTGGTCTCAGTTCCCTTGTTATGGTTGCGCCCATCAAATATTGTTGGGCTCATTGACTATTGGGCCATTAGGACTTTCTTCTTCCCTTTTCTTCGGCCTCAAGATGGACCTGGATCTCTTTGAGGGAGCCCATGGACCCATTGCATCATGCCACGTGTCCCGAGGGGGAAAACAGGGATAACAATTACCTCCCCCTCCCCCCCCCCCAAGTCTTCATCTGTGTTTGCATGGTGGAGACTTGCCTCACTCACCCAGATTAAATCCAAATATCCGGATTTGTTTCCTAGATGACGAGTTCATTTACTTTGGACCGTTAGAGATTTCTTTTAAGAATGACTTAATTAGTTAACTCGTTCTAAACCTGATGTTCAGGTTCCAACGGCCTGGACTGTTAAGGAGTTAATAACTGTAGGTCTGATTTATTTGTCGTGACTCTGGTGTTCAGATTCCAATAGTTTTGACCATCGGAGATTAGTTAATTAGCTTATTTCGAACCTAAGGTTCAGGTTCCAATGGTATGGGCCATTTATAAGACTAATTTTAAACAACTTAAACCTAAAACTCATGTTCCAATGGTTCTCGGCCATTATAAAGGAGACATGAATAGGGATTTGGTTATTCGAGATCATGTTAGGTCAACCAATATTTATGAGTTGGGTTTCAAACCCCTGGACCATATAGGTCCGGCCTAGGACTGGGCTTTGGCCTTGCGTCCTATTGGCTTTTGAACCTCCGGACCAAGTGTGTCTGGGTTAGGTCTGAGCTTTTAGCCTTGCGCCCTATTTTGTTTTGAAACCCCCAGACCATGTATGTCTGGGTTAGGACTGGGCTTCGAGCCCGGTGCCTTATTGGGATTTGAACCCCTCGGACCATGTATGTTTGGGTTACGACTAGCTTTGAGCCTTTCGTCCTATTGGGTTTTGAACCCCTCGGACCATGTATGTCTGAGTTAGGATTGGGCTTTGAGCCTTGCATCCTATTGGGTTTCGAATCCTCCGGACCATGTACATCCGGGTTAGGACTGAGCTTTGAGTCTTGCATCCTATTGGGTTTTAAACTCCCCGAACCATGTACGTCCGGGTTAAGGCTAGGATTTGAGCCTTTCATCCTATTTTGTTGGGAGTTGGGTTTTGCACTTCCAGTCTGTACGAGTCTGGATCAGGACTAAGCTTTGAGCTTTGCATCCTGTTTTGTCTTTATTCCTGGACTTACTTGTATAGATGGTCATACTCTCCCAAGTGATCGAAGAGTGTAGTCTTAGGTCACTTGTTTGTGTAAAAATTTAAGATGGATGTGAACTTTTTCTTTCCTTACAACATTTATTTATGATGTTTTGTATACACCATTTTTATTAAATAAGAAATTACCCTGGGTCATACATCGTTAAAAGGAAGAAATATTAGGAAGGAAAAAACAACAGAATCAAATCCTCCCGACTACCGATAGTACTGGTGGAGGTGTTCTGCGTTCCAGGCCCTTTGGACCTTTGTTTCGTCTAGTCGCCTTAAGCAATACGTTCCCTGACATACTTTGTTTTGGATTTCATAGGGTCATTTCCAATTTTATTTTAGAAAACCCCACTCCTGGATCTTGGATTGCAGGGAAGACTCTTCTAAGGACTAGATCGTCGGTTTTGAATTTCCGGCTCTTAACTTAATAGTTAAAGTGCCTGGCGATCTTTCCCTGGTACATCTTCAGCTACACCTGCGATTCTTCCTGGATCTCTTCAATTAGATCTAAGGATTCTTGGAGTAAGGTGTGGTTCTGGGCGGAATCATATGTGTCTCATCTATGAGAAGGGACCGTTGTTTCTATTGGGATGAGTGCTTCACATCCGTACAACATTGAATAGGGAGTTTGTCTGGTTGACATTCTTTTTGTGGTCCAGTATGCCCACAGGACACGGGACACTTGCTCAACCTTCTTCCGCTGCATGGCGTCCCAGAGAGGGGACCTAACTCTGATCCCGAACTGGAGAGCCACCAGGCGCTTTCCGTCATCCACTTTAGTTTTCGAGGCTTCCTCCGTGAAGCGTTGGATGTAAGCCCTGATGGTCTCAGTGGGATGTTGTTTGACATTGCCCAGTGCGCTGATTTGCATGTCCATTTTCATGGCGGCCACAAATTTCTTACGGAACGCTGACTGCATTCCGGACCAAGATTGGATTGATCCCGGCTTGAGTCTTTTCCACGACTCTTCTGCGGGTCCAGCCAGAGTAATCGAGAAATATAAGCACTTGTCGTTGTCACAAACATGAGCCATGGTCATCAAGCGGTCGTAGCGGGACAAATGGTCCCTGGGGTCCGCGTTCCCGGTGTAGGCGGGTAGGTTCAGCATCTTGAACCCCTTTGGTAGTACCATATCCAGGATGTGTTTGGTACATGGTTCCTTTTCCTCCTCTTCGGAATCGAAGCCTCTGCCTTCTTGTTTCCAGACCAAGCGGTCTGTGACCTTCTTAAGAGTGGCCAACTATTCCATGAACTTTTTGGCCATTCCATTGTCCAGGGGGACTCTCTCGTTCCTCCTGTCATTGAGGTTATTTGTCAAATCGCCTCCTCGGGGGCGAATCTTTTCTTTGTAGGCTCGCTCCTTTCGGGCATTAACTTCACATTTGTGCCCTCCGTGATCTTTGTTCACGGGGCTCTGGGATAGAAGCGTCGTTCCTATTCGTCCTGTCTAGGGACATTCTGGGACTTGACACCCTATGGGCGCTTCCCCTGTGGATCGCTCGGATGATCCCGTCCTGGGATAGGATTCATCCGTTCTTTCCCAGGGATTTGCCCTGGGTTGACCCCAGTTTTTGGAACGGGACGATCTTTCTTCTGGGAGTTTGTTTTTCCCACAAGATCGGCCACTCTGGCTTTTCATTTCTCCTGAGTAGGATTCGACGGGCTGGCTTTGGGAAGTGGTCCCGGAGGAGGGATCATGCTAGTGTTGTTAGGAACGCCAGTCTTGATCGGTGGGACAGGCGGCTGCATTTCTGGAGGCAGAACGGATGAGGGATTAGCTGCCAGTCCTTGGGCAGCAATGAAGGCTTAAAGAGCCAGGAGGGATTCTTGTGTCTGGCAGGTGGCTTCTTTTTGTTCAGTGATCCTGGCTTTTTGATCCAGGACCTGTTGTCTCAAGTGCACCATCTCTGGGCCCTCCTGTTCGGGCTCCATATTCATTTCTTCAGGATCGATGAGGTTTTTGGCCTCATGATCCTCGTATTCCCCTTCATCTTCCTTGTAATAGCCTTCGTCGTAGTCACCCCCATCCCCGAAGTTTTGGGACTCGTCGGGCAGAGGCCCCTGATAAGGCGTATCCTCAGGTTGGTCTTAAGGAAATGGTTTATCGGGCAATGGTTCTCCATTGTCTTGATGTTGCTGGTGAGCAGGATCAAACACAGTATGTCTAGTGTTCACCATTTTTGCAGATGTTCGAGATTGACTCAAGCTTTCTTCGGCTCTCAATGAAAGCACCAAAATGTTTACCGAGTTTTTCAGAAACTAGAAAAAGATTAAGAAATAAGAGCTAGGAAGAAAGGATCAAAGATAAACAAACAAATTTTTTACGTGGTTGGGGTATTAATGAGCCTTATTCCATAAGTCTATTGTATTAGATTTTAGAGAGCTCTTGACAATAGAGTTTTATGCAAGTTTTAGCAGAGTGATTGCTTACAAGAGAAAAAATTGGAACTCTGCTATAGTGCACAACTGATCCTATTTATAGGCAGTCAGGTGCAATGGGCTTGGGTCGAATTAATCCCAGCCCAATAGGGATGTAATCACAGTTTACTCGCTAATGGAGTCATAATACAAAGGATATTTCTTAATAAAACATATTAATGAGGGCCCATTAGGCCGGCTTGGGCAAAGCCAAGCCTTACAAATGCCAATAGTACGTAACCTCAGACTGGTCCGTGTGGGCTTCTAAGGGGATCCTTGGGGACAGTATCTGTCAGAGTAGTGGCAGTACTGTTTTCTAGGAATAGCGTACGTTCCCACTACATGAAAATGGGGTCTTTACCTACCAATTGTAAGTGTAGGTAAAACTAGCCTAATGGTGGGTAATATGGTTTACCTACCAATATTGAATTGGTAGAGATTGGTAGGTATAGGTTAGTGGGGAAAGAGTCTTTACCTACACTTATTAATACTGGTAGGTAAAAGAATCAGTGGACCCCTCTAAGTTATAAATCAATTGATGAGTCAGCAGATGACGTGTTTGATGATGTGGCATCCTACATGTCTGCTGACATGGTTTCCATAGTTTATGTGTCTGATGATGTGGCATCCTGCATGGCATACATCAATACCGCCACTTGGCATCTTGTGGTTGCTCCACGTGTCAGACAATAATTTGTCCACGTACTACAAGAAATTGGAATGATTGTGTTACTTATCCCCTTTTTATCGGTTATGTGGCACTAAATGATTGGTCCACGTAACATGTTGTAGTATACTTATTTTTACCTACACTTATTTATTTGTGAGTAAATATTCTATTTCTATGTAGGTAATTTTAATTATATATATAAATTTTATTTAATATAAATAATAAATTAAAGTAATTAATTTGAAAAATATTTAACATTATTAATCAAATAAATTATTTAACTTTAATAAAAAAAAATAAGCAAACATATATTATACAATATTCATTGCTTATTAAGAAGCACATTTCAGAAAAAAAAATATCTATACATTATTTTTAGGTCATTGAAAACTCAATAATGTCATTTTTCTTAACATTCTTCCTATTCTTCACTTTGGGATCATTGCATGAGAGCCTCCTTTTCTCTAACTGAACTTATTGTGAATGTCGATGATGACTTTGGGAGGTGGACACCGACAATGGCCGGAGGTGGGGTTCGAATTGGCGCCAGTGAGAAGGACTTTATAATAAATTTCAGCAAAATAAATATCCCAAATTTAATCATCATAAGGATTTCAGAATATATATAACTTATTATTATCGGCATTTACGACACTTGAGATACCAACATATATTAAAAATAAAAATAAAATATGAGGACATCAAGTGTCATAATCACCAACATAAAATAAGTATATTTATTCTTGAACATCATAGGCCAAAATAATTCAAAGTAACAATGACACATACAACAACAAATTGCCTAAGAATAAATCAGTATACAAAAATATGGTGATATGAAACACTAAAGAACTAAACACAACGAACCAGAGCAACAAAAAAGGATCCATACATATTATAAAAAATTACCTCAAACAGAGCATAAAAAAAATTGCCTCAGAACAATCAATCATCATAAACCCTTCAAATTATTAGGGATTTAATCAACATAAATCATAAAAGTTACATCAAAGCCACCAAGCCAACAATCCAAAACTCATAAAGCCACAAATTTGAAATTAACTCTTAAAGCCACCACAAGTAAATTTAATCGCACAATAAAATCAAAGAACATATCAAAAACATACTAACAAACAAGATCATGAACTAAGACAAAACCAGTCTATGACCTTAGACAAAAACAAAATAGGAAAATACAACTCAAAGCCTCAGAACAGATGACAAGCAGCTTTGGATTGACCAGTGGCGATGGCTAAATATGCAGATTGGCTCAATATATGGAGAGAGCTAGAGGCCAAGGGTGTTACAAAATTTAATTAATAAAATATCCTCAAATTTAATCATCATAAGGATTTCAGAAAAAAGAAAGCAATATGAATTTTTATGGGCATTTACAACACTTGGTTAGCAACATATATTAAAAACACACGAGCACACCAAGTCTCATAATCGCCAACATAAACTAATCATACTTATTATTCAAATATCATTGGCAAAATATCTAAAAAAACACATAAATCTTCAAAATAGATCATAAACCATACTCTAAAGCGATTAAAATATAGACCAGACACACAAATATCTTACACTTATCCTCATAATACCAACCAACAAGCTAAAAATCAGATTCAAACACATGTTTATATACACATTGTTTATTATTAGAAAGACTCTTCAAATAGATACAAACAAAGATATTTCACAACAACATAATAACAAGCTTTTCAAAATATATCATAAATAATATTGAAACAAATTGACAAGTCATATTCAAACTTGTATAAATCTCACAATAATTAAACTCAAAATTCCAACTAACAAACTTTAAATGGAACAAAGAAGATAAACACAGAATAGTAAGAAACTATATGAGATCGATCTAAGATAACCACAACAAAATTATACCAAATTCGAGTCTTTTCTTAATATCAATATTAAACATAATACCAATTCTTAGTTTGTCTGCATAAACTTTAAGCTTCTATTTCAGTGTGACTAACTTCCAACTTAGAAAAACTACTAATAGGCAATAAGTACACTTATTCTTGAACATCATAGGCAAAAAAAAAATTAAAGTAATAATGAAATAAATTGTAAAACACACTCCAATTGGATTAAAAAACAGATTGAAAATTTCATTTATGCTTTAGAAAAACACTTGAGATTAATGCAAAACTTTGGAAACATAGCAGCAAATAAATAAATAGAATCAGTGCTTAACTATTAAAAAAAAAATCATCCTTAGTCAATTTCTTCAACTATAATATGAAATCAAAACTTCTATACCTTAAAATTAATATAAAATCTGAAACATGAATAAAGAAATTGTGTCTTCAATATGCATAAATATATCAATATCTTAAACAAAGTCCTGAGAAACCAAATATCCAAATATGAAAACAAATTTCAGAAACAAAGTACCCAACCCGCCAAACATCTAAATCTGAGTACAGGAAGAAAGAACTAGATTCACCAATGTATTAAACTTATCAAACTAATCTATTCATATCTTATACTCACATCAAAACCAAACTAAATTCTTATTTAGAGTAAAAGGCAAAGTCTGAATGAATAGATCATGCATGAATGCACATAGAACAAACCATACAAATAAATAGCAAGCTGAAAAGCAAGTTGTAAACCAAACTAGACCATACAAGCAAACAGAGAAAAATACACAAAATTCTTAACACACTTAAAGACTAAACACACATTGCAAATACTAAACACCTAAACCATATTAAATCTAAGTCATATACTAATACACATTGCAAATAACAATCAAAGGGCCTCAGAACAATGCACCATCATTAATCCTTCAGAACATTGGGGATTTAATCAAAATGAATCATAACAATATACCTAAAAGGCAACCAACCAACAATATGAAACTCAAAGCCACCAAACGATCGAGCCAACAATCTGAAACGCACAAAGACATAGCCAAGTGTATCAAAAATTTCATACCACCCAAGCAAGCAAACTGATAACAATCTCTATATGGTGCCCCTGTCAAAACTGAACAACAATCTCAATATATGGTGCCCCTGTCAAAACCGAATAACAATCACAACAAGGATAAAATAAAACAAAGGATAACAACCATTAATTTAAACACAATTTAAACAAAACCATACCCATAGAAAAAATCGAAACCAGGAAGTCGTTTCAGGGGCTGAGACGGAGATTCAAAAATTCAGAGAAGGGAGTCAGCGATTCAAAGATGGAGGTGTCAATAGGGGCTAAGACAACTTGACAATGGAGGCAAATATTCAGATTTGGAGGCGGTGGCAGTAGCTAAGAGTACTCGTCGGAGGGAGGCAGCAACCACTTTTCTGGGTTTCACATAATGAAGACTGAAGAAACACAAACAGAGAAAGCACCAACCCGATTCCACAGAGAGATGATCCAGAGATATTGTAGTAGAGGATGAAGGGATTAAGCCGAGTGAGGAGTAGAGGATGAAGGGATGGCAGATCGACCATCTCGTATGGAATAAAGAAGAGATGAGAGTGCTGCTGAAGAGAAAAGACAAGAGGGTTAGGGCTAAAGAATGAAGAGATGTGCGACGTGAGGATAGGGTTAGAGAGATAGATGTATTAGGTTTATAAATTATAAACCTTAAATAAAAAAATTAAATATTACTTTTTTTAAATAAATAAATAAATAATATTATTAGTGCCGCATGTACATCCACATGTATCTCTCATTTGACATGTCAGTTTATTTAATACACATCAGCAAACACATCACCACTTAAAAAATTTATGTTAAAACTGGAGGGAAAAATAAGCGGTAGTGATAACAAAATTTCCCTCCAAACTTATTCGCAGGTAAACTCATTACCTACTAATACTAATGGTAAGTAATGGTATTTTTTATATCCTTGCACTATATCTATAAGAATTACCTACTAATAATCGGTTACAATAAATAAGCGTAGGTAAAAGATATCTTTAGCTACCAATAAATATATGTAGGTAAAGGTCAGATTTGTTGTAGTGTCCATGCGTAACCTCTTCTGCAGGTTAGTTGAGGAGACCAACTTCCCTGTTTCTTGGGGACATGTCAGCATCAGGGAAGATCCAACATGCCCTATCTGGACGTCTGGTCCGAGTTCCTTTACTAATATCTTGGTTCATTTACTGGAGTCCTGGTTCGCTCACCAAGAGGGGTTCATTCTTGACAAGGTCTATTCCCAAACTAGCAAGCTTGCTACCTCTATTGGTATCCCGGAGGATACGGATTGGTTGGGGCCGAGAAGATGAGTTGGGCCTGCATCTTGGTCCCAGTTCCCTTGTTATGGTTGCACCCATCAAATATTGTTGGGCTCATTGACTATTGGGTCGTTAGGACTTTCTTCTTCTCTGTTCTTCGGCATCAGGATGGGCCTAGATCTCTTTGAGGGAGCCCATGGACCCATTGCGTCATGCCACGTGTCCCGAGGGGAAAACAGGGACAACAACAACCTTTGCCCAAAAGCTTATTTCCCCCTATCTCAAGCACTAAGGGGTTCTCTCGATATTGAAAATAGCTCTCTGGAATAATCAAGCCTTTTGGTGTATTTCTAGCCAAGTGCTCTAATGGATAGAAATAGAGTTGTCTTACAAGTGAGCATTATGCTTCTATTTGTAGAGTTTTGAGACACCCTTTGAATTTCAAATTTCACCAACCTTACTGGTTGTTACCAATGATTAATTGGAATTTTATGGAATTAAAAATGATTTTGGGGAGTTACTTGGGGTGTTAGAACCGTTTAAAGTGGAAAAAATGGTTGAAAATTGGTTGAACGGATCTCTAGCCACGACCACTAGCAAGCCTGGTCGCGGCCATGGCTCGCTCTCTCCTAGGCCGCAGCCACCAATGGTCCTGGCCGTGGCCAGAGGCCATTTTCACTAAAAAATGTCAATTTTCCAAAATGGTCCAAAACGTCCCCAAATCCTTTGCCACATGATTTTGTAACCTCCAAACACCTAATGGGAATTAAAAACATGTCTCCAACAACCTTATTTCATAATGACTTTGTGAAATCCAATCTCAAATGTGTAACATACAATCTACACACTATTGGGTAATATTTGGGAATCACAAATTTGTAATTGATTTTGTAACTCCAAAATATGTCACATTTTGGCACACACATGTGTCCAATTTTGTGACTCTCAATAATATGTTACAAAGTGTGACAAATCATATTTGTGTGACAAATCACATTTTGTCATATTATTTAATCTAACATTATATTATATGAAATAATATAACAAAAGAAAGAGGGGTTGAGGGAGTTTGGGAGAGGAAGAAATTAGTTAATAGGAGGAGTATTTTGACAAAAAAAATAATTGGTGGTATACATATATAATAATTATTAAAGTGGACATGTTGAAAAAATACACTATATAAATGGTCAAATTTTCCTTTAAATAATGGAGTAAAAATTATACATTGATGTACCACGTACACCCCATAATCATTTTCCTTTATCTATTAATAATAGTGAAATTTCGCCATGTTTTTCTGCCTCATCTGTTTATGCAAAGGGTACATCTGGACCATTCACATAGTCTAATAGTTCATAATTAATTTCAACATTCTCTATCTCTTCAGACATTAATATAAATATATGTCTATCGCGTTTCAGTAGTAGTGGAATCTGCCAAAAGTACTACTATAATTTACTCTTACTTTTATGTATGGGAAATTTACGTGATTCACAATTTTCATTTGTACTATAACTTTTATTCGATGGCACAATAATTTTTTCAAATATACGGTGGCATGGGAATTTTTTTAAATATACACTTCATATTACTTTTTTTTTACTATGTTCTTCGATCAACACCGACTGTCTTTTCTGAAGAAGATGAAGAGGCGAGCCAACGAACCGATGCACCCACATGTATTCATTTCTCCTCCATCCCTTTGTGATGTGGTCCTTTAAAGGCAGGAGGGTTCAATGTTGTTGCAGATAAAGCCATCTTTTGTGTTGAATTCCGAGTCATCTAGCAGTCAATTTCTTGTTTTTGATGTAGATTTATTGGGTGTGAGGGGTTGGAGTAAGCTTTGCTTAGATTTAAACTATCTCAATATCATCATGAACCATCTTCGTCTCCAGCTTCTTTAAAAAAAAGTAATTAAAGTGCAGAGAAAATAGAAGGAAAAGAAATTATGACATTGGTTTTGAAAAACGGCAGCACACTTATTATTATTATTATTATTGAAAGTACTATTACTTTTAATATTTATTTGATTAAGAAATTACACAAAAATTGAGCCAACTACACGTAATATATACAATATCACATGAAATACTGCATGTCAAATATTTGGAGCAACACCTAGCTCTACCACCAATATCGCATGCATTAGTACACATCCATTTTATATAAACAGTTTATTATTTTATTTTTAAAAACTTTTCATATTAATTATTGTATATATATGTGTGTTTTTTAAGTAGGAGCGAATGAGATGATAGTGATTGGTGTATATATATGTGTTGCTACATTTATTATTTTATGTGTTTTATGATTTAGTTTATTTATTGCAAAAATTTAGAAACAATTGTTGGTTCAAGTTTTGTTTTATTTTTTAGTTGTTGCGAGGGTTATTTTTTTAGTTTGGATATATATTTAATTTCTGAGATATATTTTATGTTGATATAACAGTTTAGGCTTATTTTTTTGTAGTGCTAGTTGTTTTTTCAGTTGATTTCGTTGTTTTGAAGTATATTTTAAGTATTTTTTTGACACATTTTAATACCTA
The DNA here is from genome assembly GCF_963169125.1 of Humulus lupulus. Classification (NCBI taxonomy): domain Eukaryota; kingdom Viridiplantae; phylum Streptophyta; class Magnoliopsida; order Rosales; family Cannabaceae; genus Humulus; species Humulus lupulus. Next base: position 140,607,264 of record NC_084793.1, read on the forward strand.
GTAGATATAAGTTTCTTTTAAGTGTAATTTTGATATAATTTAAGTTTATTATAAGTATGTGTTGGGTTGATTTTAATTTTTTTTTAAGTTTAATTAAAATATGTGTTTTTAATGATATTTTGCAGTTGATTTTTAGTTATTTTATGAATATGTTTAGTTCTTCGTATATTTTGGATTGATTTTTAGCTGAGAATATTTTTTGTTTAATTTTTTATTGAGTTATACTTTGGGTTTATATCTATATTTTGAAAAATAATCCTTGTGTTTAATGGTATTGTTTTTCAAGTTGTTTTTTAGTTTATTTTTTGTATATATTTAATTTTTTTTATGATATATTTTGAGTTGACACATTTAAAATGGAGGGATAAGTTTTTTCGATTTATTTTTGTAGTTTATTTTGGGTTGATGCAATGAATTGATGTCTAATTGATTTATAATTACTTTTTAGCACTATATTGCTATGGGGTTGATGTCTAGTTTATTTTACGTTGTTTTTCCAACATTGTTTGTTGTGGGGTTGATATCTAGTTGAAACCCTATTTTTGTAATTATGAAATTTTTAAATGGTATTTTTGAAAACTTAGGTAAGTAAAATTAAAAAAAAAATCAGACATTGTAAAAATGTAAAAAATATATAAAAATATTTATTTATGAAAAAACTATTTATGTATTAACTTATGATTATCAACTCTGTCATATTACCGACTAATTATTTTACAATATTAGCATTGAGTGAAGCTCCAATTTAATATTGTCCCAGAGAGTGTTGTTGTTCATCCTGATGACGACGAACAACAACACGAGCTAATGCAGCGCCTCCCAATTAGGAGGTATTACAAAAGTTGGTACTCAATAGTATTTGTAGAGCATCTCTCAACTGAGAGTTGCACAACAACTCCACACAATTTATCAATCGGGTTATCCTGCATTTTCCAAAAAAAATAAAAATAAGAACTCAAATTTAAATATTAAAATTAAAAGTACAAAATCTATTATAAATATTATATTATTTTTTATAAGCACCTATAAAACTCGTATTTTTTATGTGCATAATTTCAACAAAAAATTATATATAATTTCTTAATAATAATAATATAATAAATTCATATATGTTCCATATATAAAAAAATTATATCTAGATATATGCTTTTTTATAGTTTTTTTTCTTTTTCTTTTTTGTATCTTTTGTTCAAAAAATTTAATTTTCTTTACCACTTTATATTCTAATTATCTATCAATTTTTCTTTCTTTCTTTTTTACAATTTCAATCTTAATTAATTTATATAATTTTATGGTAAGTTATTGTGTACAACTTTGTTTTTTAAAAAAAAAAATATACATATTTTGTAGATCAAATATTTATATTAGTTTGTTTTCTTTTTTCTTTCTCTCTCTTTTTAAAGAAACGAATGATTTCATAGGTCAAGAGACAAATCCTTATATATTCAATGAGTATTACAATCACTAATTCTCATCCAGCCACATAGACACATAGACGTAGATTCATCTAGAATACTAAGGGCAACTTTAACCGGACTACAAAATAACAAATATAGTGCCAAAAATGCACAAAATCAAATCTAACCCAACTACATTTATCCCACCATTATGCTGTCAAGCTACAGTACCCCACCAAATATGGTGGAGTACTGTAGCAACGACAAATTTTTTTTTTTACTGTTTTGCTTTTCATATTAGTATTTATTAATAAATATATATGTATATTATTTTATATACAAGATAAAATAATAACGAATATACATTTTGGTGTAATTTTTTTGGTTGTGGTTGGAATGGAAAAAAAATATGGTGCTAAGATTTCTTAGTTTTGATGTTGGTGCAACACCATATATGATGTTATGGGTTGGAGATAGCCTAAGCCATCTCAAAATCTAAGCATTGTCAATCAATTGGACCACTAGATTCCCTCATAAATAATAATAATAATAATAAGGGTCATCTTAGCTGACAAAGTGATGGAACCACCTTATCATCACCAATAGTAGGTACAAAGCACTATCAATATAATGGTTTAAAAATAGTCATAAACATGGGAGGTTATTAAAAAATGATAAAAAAAAATACAAAAACAAAAAATAAAAAATAAAAACCAGAGCAACACCGGATCCGTCCACCTTGAGGGACAACCCCCGTGCACCAAGCCCCCATTGAACTAGATCCAAAATGGCACGGACTCCCACCACCCACACCACCGCCGACCAACCAAACAAGCCACACCATCAACTGCAGGTGAAAAAAATTCCTCTGCCTATACCCACAACCCTATCCCCCAACTAGACCCATGAGTGCCCTACTGCAACCATCCGGAGCAAGAAAGACTGCCACACGAAGAACACCTCACACACATTCGGACCCAGTTGCACCCACCCACAAACCACCAGTCTTTACCCCTCACGCCCCACGAACCCCACCTTACACAATCCCTCTCAGCTAGAACAAGCCTAGACGTAGTGCCAAACAACATGCAGTGGCCCCCTGGCCAAGAGAAAAGAAATATCCTAATTGGTGCTAGGGTTTTGACGGAGATGTCAATTTCTTTTTAAGCATGTTTTTTTTTCAATTATAATAAGATGAAAGTAAAAAAAAGTATTATATATGTAAGACAACTCTCCTATAGGGGCTTCACTTTAAGCCCTATCGGTGGGGCTCTCAGTGTTCTCGACTCGTGAACAGTTTTCGCCGTGATTTTTTTTTTTGACTGTGTATATTGTAGTAATTTAGAGCTTTCTGCAAATTTTCAGAAATTTCTGAATAATTTACAGTACCAAAAACTAAGTTCAAACATGTTGTTGCATGCATGACTAATTTTTTTATGCGAGTGGAAAGCAACATGTTTGAACCTAATTTTTGGTACTGTAAACTATTTGGAACACTACAAGAAATTCCATTATTAGCGGCGGGGGACTCTGCTGCTAATAATGTCCACATCCGCCGCTAATACCCTTTAGCGGCGGGCCTCCGCCGCTAATACACCGTGCCTAAAAAGGTGTCGCTAATAATGATTATTAGCGGCGGACTGACACACCCGCCGCTAATAATCAATTATTAGCGGCGGACATTAGCAATGGAACCCGCCGCTAATAACTATCTCCGAGGCATTATTATTAGCCGCGGGGTCCGCCGCTAATATTGTTTTATAATTTTTTTTAAATTAAATTTTAAATAAATTAATAAATTAATATTTATTAAATTTAATTGTTTTTAAAAATAATTTAACAAAAATAAACATTTAATTAATTTAAACATAACTAACATTAAAATTAATATAAATAGTTTTAATATTTATCAACCTAGTAAATATCACTATAGTCATTAAAAATAAATAAAGTATTAATTCAGTCCAAATATATAAACTAGTAACTAAAGAAAGTCATTAAGATTAATATTGAAATTGTCCTCATCTTCAACATTTTGGTTTGGCTGTGAGGACGACGGCTGTGACGGTGGCGGTGGTGGTGGCCGTGGCGGTGAGGGTGACGGCCGTGGCTGTGGCGGTGAAGGAATATAAGGTGGTTGTGATGATCGTCCGAGCGTGAGGTCCCCAAACAGATCTCGAGGCTGTGGTTGTGGCTGCGACCCGACTCCAACCTCCCAATATCTAACATTAGGTGGCAGAGGCTGCATCGATCCTCCTGGAAAATCGGTAAAACTAAAATGTAGTGGAGGAGACTGGGAAGAGGGTCCAAAAGTGTATTGGTTTTGATACTGAGGAGGTTGTTGCGACGACATATGTGGTGGATACATTGGGTGAGGCTGGTTCAGCTGCTGCGGCGGATACTGTGAAGGAGGCTGGAACTGCTGATGTGAAGGAGGCTGATACTGTTGTGAAAGAGGCTGAGAAGGCGAACCACCTTCGGATTGTGGTGGCAAATGCCTCTGCAGAAAACTGTCAAACATTGGGTCATACAGTTTACTGGGATGCACAGTTGTCGAAGTCTCAAACGTCTCACGAATTGCCTTCATCAGCAAAGCCATAACTCTCATATCTTCATTAGGCGAAGCAGCAATATTTGGTTGGGACTGACTTTGATCTGTAGAGCTAGAGGATGTCTTTTTTGCCTTCCCTTTTGCCCTATAACCCACTCCTCTTTGGTAGTCAGATCTCTCCCCGAGTACTTTACTTAGTATCTCGTATTGATCGACCGGGGACGAATCAACACCAGATACATTTAGAGATGCCTCACTCTGTTGTTGACTTTGCCTCTCATTCTGTGACCTCTCAACCTCAGCCGCCATTTTTTCCTGTATAAAGATAACATTATAAACAAAAATTAGAAACATTATAAACATTATAAACAAGAAAACAATACTATTCATTTACATAATCTTGTTGAGCTGCCTCATTGACAAAAGATTTTGTCGATTTTCTCATATGAGCATCCCTCCAAGTATCAACAACATGCGCATCCGGGTTCTCATATACAAATGTAAACAAAATGTTTCAGAATATGTTATTTTATAAAATTAAATTATCTTCACTTACATATTGGTGACGCTTAGCTGCCAACGAATTTGTGCCTTGTGTTGTTACATACTTCATTTGTCTTCTGTTTTCTTGATTTTTAGCGGAACGAGCCAAAAATATTTCGCTCAAGAACATTTCACAAATAAGCTGCCAAGCCTCCTTAGTGCATTGGCTAGGTGGCTTAGAGAGGACATTCTCCAAATCTTCTGGTCCAACATAATGATTTTTGAAGTGTCTATGTCTATAGTTCTTTCTCTCGCGATATCTTTCCCCCATCTCCTTGTTGAGAGTTGCCAGAACTGACTCACGTTGTGGATGACCGTCTATATTATAGTAATACTGCATTAAGAAAAAAAATATTAGATAACTTGTAAATAATGGAATTAAATAATGAAAAGTACAAGATTTGTAATTTTTTTACCCTCATATGATCAAGCACTTGATCCTTAAACTGTTGAGGTACATCAGCAAAATCCAAATAATGCCCCGGACACAAAATGGAAACTAGAGTGCCCAACATGCGAATTAAAGCTTGATCCTCCTGCCCAACCACTTTGTTGGTCACAGGATCAAGCTCTAGATCCAATGGTTTCCCAACTTTTTTCCTTCGTTCTTCAAGAACATTATTACTAGCAGGGCCACGACCTTTTCTTCTCGTCGGCGGGGCTTTAAAATTTATTAACAATAATCAGTATTAGTATTGATGTTATATTTATCTAACAATATAATTTCTAAAAATAATTTTGATATGCAATATTTAACCTGACTCGCAAGATGTTGGTACCCTAGAAGGATCTGGCGGGTCTTGACCCCCACCATCTCTGCCGTGATAAGTAGCTATATCAGCTGACATTATACTTCAGTTTAAAATTTATTAGTTAGTAATTAGCATTAAATAGAAGTATATCACATTGAATTCATAATAATAATAATTACAAAAAAAAAAAAAAACTTCAGTATATTTAAATATATAGTTCTGCTACACAAATAGAAAAAACTAAACAGAGTAATCACTATCATTTCCATCAGTAATCGGAGATACATTTTCATCTTCACAAAGCTCAAATATCTTATATTATAATTACAAAAAAACACTTCATTATATTTAAATACATAGTTCTGTTACACAAATAGAAAAAAATAAACAGAGTAATCACTATCATTTCCATCAGTAATTGGAGATACATTTTCATCTTCACAAAGCTCAAATATCTTATATTATAATTACAAAAAAATACTTCATTATATTTAAATACATAGTTCTGTTACACAAATAAAAAAAAACTAAACAGAGTAATCACTATCATTTCCATCAGTAATCAGAGACACATTTTCTTTTTCACAAAGTTCAACAACCAATTCATCTTCTGCATCTGCAACATCCTCATGTTCTGACATATCAGCTTCGTCGTCACCATCTTCATCAGCTCCAACATATGCAGCAGGTTGATCAGATTGCATAATCAACTCTCCGTGGTCCACAGTCAACACAAAATTTGATGAACTTGTTTCATGTACAACATCAATAACATCATTAACCTCATCAGAATTGTCCTTAATGTCCCAAATATGTCGATGATTCACATCTTCTACAACTTTCCAATAACGACCTCTAAGTAAATCATCGAGATAGAAAACTTGCTTAGCTTGAGTGGCAAGTATGTACGGCTCATCTTTGTACCATTCGCCATTGACGTTTATATATTATTTTCAATGACTGTTTTCTTCATTCTTGGATTTGTATTAAACCATTTGCACCGAAATAATGCCACTGAATATGCACCAGTGAAAGAAAGTATCACTACTTCTTCAAGCGTGCCGTAAAAATTAAAACATTCTGTTCCGGCAGCAGACACTCCACTATTCAGTGTGGTGCGCTTTTTGTCTCGATCGTGTGCAATAAATCGAACACCATTGACTATACAACCTTGGTAAAAGGTTGACATATGATCTGACCCAAATGCTAAAGCTAATAGTTCATCACCATTTTCCAAAGACCCAAGCCTGTGCAAGTCATATATCTAAATACATAGAATGATATTAGATTCACAAAATATATCATTAATAAAATCACTGTTCAAAGTTCAAAGCTACCTTTTTATGAAACCACGAACAAAAATTTTTCCTATGCAAACGATCATGATCACCATCTGGGTATTTTTGTTTAATCTCTTGTAGGTGTTCGTTGTTAATTAGAATAGTGTTACGATTCTTGATAACAAAAAACTGATAATAACCACACATGTTCTAATTTATAAGAGAATAAACTTACTCTAAATAAGGCTCAATTTCAGGAGAATTCTCAAGTATGAACCACTCAGCTATTTCACGAGTCTTATGATCGAGAGTCTTCAAAGTTCCCTTTGTGAGTGGACGACATTGAGATTGGAGAACTGTAAGATTTCGTGGGATATAAGTTGCATCTTCATTTCGATCAAGATGGTTAAATCTTGTTTCAATGCCTTTGAAATACATTGAACAAAAGGTCAAAGCCTCGTCTGGAACATAGCCTTTGGCGATCGACCCTTCAGGGCGAACTTTATTTCCCACATAATTCTTTAATTTTTTCATGTACCTTTCAAAAGGATACATCCACCTCATAAATACCGGACCACCCAATATTGCTTATTCTGGCAAATGTAATACCAAATGAATCATTATGTCAAAAAAAGCTGGAGGAAAAATCAACTCCATCTTGCACAATATCTGAATAAGATCATTTTGTGCTTCCTCCATATCTTTAACATTTAAAGTCCTCGAACATATTTTCCTGAAGAAATTGTACAATTCTTCAATAGTGGTCGATATAGATTTTGGAAGAAACTTGCGAACACCGAGAGAAAGTAATTTGAACAAAAGCCATCTGGAAATCTAACTCCTTTTATAAACTGACAAAACTGTTACCTCTGCGCCGGAGTTAACACATAAGGAGTGTACGGTTTCATCAGCTTCCCATTCTCATCTTCATAAATCCACAATGATTCTCTCACACCCATCTTTTTCAGATCATGTCTGGCATTAGTGGTGTCCTTAGATTTATCACTGCCTAAGATGGTGCCAAGGAGACTATCACACACATTCTTCTCAACATGCATGACATCTATATTGTGTTTTAATTTGTTTGTACACCAATACTCAAGCTCGTAAAAAAAATACTTTTTTTCCTCCAATTACCTTCATCTACTCCTCTTTTACGTTTCACACCCCCAAACTGGACATGTTTTCCTGGAACTTGCGCTGCAAGAGCATTAACTTGTTCTAGTATATCCTCACAAGTAAACCGTCTCAGAGGACGTCTTCTCTCAACTTCTCCATCGAACTCTTTGAATCTTCTCATTCGATGAGTACTTGGCAAGAATCTTCTGTGACCAACGTAAGATGTCTTACCGATCACTCGGATGGAAGTTGTGTCCTCATTACACGTAGGAAAAGCTTTGTATCCCTGACCACTCCATCCAGACAAACTACTGCGAGCTGGAAAATCGTTCACTGTCCACAAAAGGGCTGCCCGCATCTTGAACATCCTGTTGGGCGTACTATCTCTTGTATCAACTCTGTTAACCCACAAATCCTTCAACTCATCCACCAATGGTCTCAGAAATACATCCATGTCCTTACCGGGTGATTTTGGCCTAGGAATAAGGAGGGTCAACATGAAATAATTGTCTTTCATGCACAACCAAGGTGGCAGATTATAGTTTGCCAACGCCACAAGCCACATGCTGTATGCAAGGTTCATGTTGCCAAATGGATTAAATCCATCAGCAGCTAAGCCCAGACGAACATTTCTGGGATCCCTTGAAAAATCAGGATGCTTGGCATCAAAGTCCTTCCACGCAGAGCCGTCCACCAGGTGTCGCATCACCCCTTCATCTTTTGATTTCCCGGCGTGATTCCATATCATGTGTTTTGCTGTAATCCTTGAACTGTATAATCTTTTCAACCGAGGGGTCAACGGAAAGTAACGCATCACCTTGTGTGGCACTTTTTTTCCTTTCGTCATTTCGGAAGTAATCCATCTATTACTTCCGCATACTGGACATGTCTCTTTAGATGCATGCTCATTGTAAAATAAGCAGCAATCATACTGACACACATGAATGGACTCGTATCCCAACCCTAATTTTTTCAATCTCTTTTTCGCCTCGTAGTACGATCCGGGGATTTTGTTTTCCTTAGGAAATGAAAGCTTTAACAACTTCAGCAATTCATCAAATACGTTGTTAGGCATCTTCCCTCTAACTTTTAGATGCAATAACTTTGCTAAAAAGTTCAGGGATGAAATCCGATCACAGCCAGGATACAACTCCGCTTTAATCTCCTCAAATAACTCGTCATAATACTGACTCCCACCGGGATCCCTTTCTACTTCCTCAGTTGTCGGTAAAAAGAAGTCTTCCACAACATGAATCATCTCATCGTCTTCATTCTCATCAACCACCTCATCAGCAACAATTTCTTCCACCTCACCATGAAAAATCCACTTATCATAAGCTTAATGAAAACCCTTATCAAATACGTGTGCCCAAACTACATCCAAAGATTCAAATCTATTATTATTGCATCTCACACACGGGCACCTAATTCTTCCATCAGAATCTTTATGTTCCGACGCCATCCTCAAAAAAGCTTGCAGACCATTCCAATATTTTTGACAACCACGATTTCTCAATGTTTTCCAAGTCTTGTCAATCGCCATCTAAAGTGTTATAAGAGTGTGAGTTTTAGTAATGTGAATAGAAATGGATAACAAAGGAGATTTGTTATCATTTTTTAAATCTTATGCAATATTATAATATCTTATGCTATTTTATGATGCTTTATTTGATAATGTTATTTATAAACAAATTAATTTTTTTTCCTAAACTAATTTATTATTTATTAAAATTTTATTAAATATTATATCTAACTTTTATTATTTAATTAATTAAATAATTATAAATTAATTAAAAAATAAATTATTATTTATATAATTATTTATTCTTAATTTTTTAAACTTTTATTAAATATAATTATCAATTTCTATATTCATGTAATTTATAAATTATTATTTGTTCATAATTTTTTAATTTGTAATAATAATAATAATAATTTTATAAATTAATTATTATTTGACTTTAAGACTAATTTATATTTTTAAATAATTAGATAAATTTTATTAATAATATTTTAAACTTATCATTTCTGTGCCGATATCCATGTAATTGATTGTTGTAGTCAACGACCATCAATCACAAACATACCGAGACTAAGAAAATAAATTAACTACTAATTAATTTTTTTGTTCTATTTTTACAAATTATAATAATAATAATAACATATGTTCAAGCAAAAAAGAGAAAAAATAACAAAATAACATGATAATATGCACTTACTGTTATTTTTTTTTTCTATACTCACTTTTTTTATTAAATAAACTATCTTAAATTTGTTTCAAAAAGTTTCACAATCTAAACAAAATTAGTTTCCCTATTAAAAATATCAAGTTGCGATGAAAGTTAGTTAGTAGTATAAAAGCTTTCACTTATTTGACTAAATACTTTTTTTTTTTACAAAAATTAATAAGTAGTTCAAAAAATTTGGTGTGGCGCCGCTAATAATGGCAATGGAGAAATACAGACGTGATATAATTAGTTTGTTTCAATTTTAATTTAAAAAATAATTACAAATTTTTTTAAAATAAAAAATAATTCAAAATTTATTACTAAAATTAAAAAATGATTCAAACATTAAAAAAATATTTTAAAATTTAAATTAATTTTAATTGAATTTGTATATTTTTCTAGCACTTAGTTTAATTAATATTATATAATTAAGAAAATGGTGATAAAGAAAATATGGGTGCTAATAATCTGATTGATCAAGTTTAAATCCTCTTTATTCAATATTAACAAAAACACTATATTTTACTTAATACTAAATCATCTATTATTATATTTTATAAATTAATTTAAATTATCACTTAAATTTTGTTTTTAACCAAAACAGTCCTATAATTATTTACATACCAAGATTAAAAAATAAAGTAAGAACAAACATATATCTTAACAATAGATGTCAAGATTTACATACCAAGGATACTAACTGAAGGACTCAAAACTCAAATATTATACACTAAACAAATACAAAATAAATTATTCAAAAAATACAAAAGATATTAATTACAAAAAATATATCCACACCTGTTGAGGGTGTGCCAAGGTCGTGTGTGTGTCGGGGTCGTGGGTGTGTCGATGTCCTGATAAAAAAAAATTAAGACCAAAAGATACACGAAAAAAATTCAAACCAAAATAATATAAAACTAAGTATAAAAAAATGCAATATGTTGGTTAGGCATTACATTGCAAATAAGTATAAAATACACCATTATTCACCATTGAAGATGATTAAAGCAGAGAGCACAAATATATTAAATAAAAACTCGACATGAATAGAAATTGATAACAAAGGAGATTTGTTATCATTTTTGAAATCTTATGCAATATTATAATATCTTATGCTATTTTATGATGTTTTATTAGATAATATTATTCAATAAACCAATTAAATTAAATTATTTATTTAGATAATATTATATCAAACTTTTATTATTTAATTCATTAAATTATTAAAAATTAATCAAAAATTAAATTATTATTTATACAATTATTTATTCTTAATTTTTTATACTTTTATTAAATATTATTATCAATTTCTATATTCATGTAATTTATAACTATTTAATATTAGATAATATTATTCAATAAACAAATTAAATTATATAATTTAATTAGATCATATTATATCAAACTTTTATTATTTAATTAATTAAATTAATAAAAAAATAATTAAAAATAAATTATTATTTATTCTTAATTTTTTATACTTTTATTAAATATTATTATCAATTTCTATATTCATGTAATTTATATTAAACAATATTATTCAATAAACAAATTAAATTAAATTATTTATTTAGATAATATTATATCAAAATTTTATTATTTAATTCATTAAATTATTAAAAATTAATCAAAAACTAAGTTATTATTTATATAATTTTTTAATCATAATTTTTTATACTTTTATTAAATATAATTATCAATTTCTATATTCATGTAATTTATAACTATTTAATATTGGATAATGTTATTCAATAAACAAATTAAATTATATAATTTAATTAGATATTATTTAATTAATTAAATTAATAAAAAATTATTATAAATAAATTATTATTTATTCATAATTTTTAAAAATTTTATTAAATATAATTATCAATTTTTATATTCATGTAATTTATATTAAACAATATTATTCAATAAACAAATCAAATTAAATTATTTAATTAAATAATAATATATCAAACTTTTATAATTTAATAAATTAAATTATTAAAAATTAATCAAAAATTAAATTATTATTTATTCTTAATTTTTTATACTTTTATTAAATATTATTATCAATTTCTATATTCATGTAATTTATATTAAACAATATTATTCAATAAACAAATTAAATTAAATTATTTATTTAGATAATATTATATCAAACTTTTATTATTTAATTCATTAAATTATTAAAAATTAATTTATTATTTATATAATTATTTATTCTTAATTTTTTATACTTTTATGAAATATAATTATCAATTTCTATATTTATTCTTAATTTTTTATACTTTTATGAAATATAATTAATATTTCCACAATACAATATTTAAAACCTTATACACAAAATTTACAGATAATAATCTAATACACATAAAGTCTAAAATAGAAGAAACAAATAACTTTCATCTATATTCTTCATTTTTCTCTTTTTCAATTTCTTGGTCTTCAATGAAACCTTCCATGTCATGTATGGATGCAAAATAAAAAAAATCACAAACTTAAACAAATTAAGCATAAAATCAAGTGACAAACTTAAAAAACTAATTGCTAAATTTTTAAATAATTTGACACAGTTACATAGTTAAAAAATTATTTACAATCACAAAATAAAATTAATTCATAAAAAATCATTACATTATATTTTCTGTATAAAACAAGTTCAATACAGAGACTCGGAAAAATTGCTACAAAAAATGCCCCAACCCCGAACCCGCTGGACCACACAACCCCAACCGCGAACCCTACCAACCTCATCACTCAGCCACAACCCCAACCTTGAAACCTCCTGACATCACAACCCCAAACCCATGCCCCCGGTCCACCCACAATCTCAATCCCCCCGACCTTAAACAACACACACACACAGATACCCTTTTGTTATTTTTTATTATTTAATTAATTAAATTAGTAAAAAATAATTAAAAATAAATTATTATTTATTCATAATTATTTAATTTGTAATGTGAAAAATTAAACAAAACAGGCCTGGAAGGAACAACCCTAGACGTAATGTGAAAAATGACGATGACATAAACCCAGAATAAAGAGAGAACATACTGTATGTGGAAGTATCAATCTGCTCTGGAAGCTCCTTTATATCCACCTCAAACCTCTCCTGAACCTGCATTTCATATACCAAAATTTCTTTAATGACCAATAGCAGTACGAAATAGAAAGTAAAAGAGAGATGGCGTAAGAAAAATATACCTTAGAAACACCTTGGGTTGCTTAAGAAATGCCTTCAACGAAATGGAGTTTAAGAGGCGGAATAGGTTGTTTAAGAAACGCCTTGGGTCTGCAACGAAATAGATTATTATTTGAACAAGGAATATGAACGTAAAAAGTAGGCAAATATCAACACATTTTCCATGGCAAAAGCAATAATTATTAATAATATCAATCAATATTAGCATTTTTTTACAAATAATAATAATAATAAAAGAATCTGTTCAAATAATAATCTCAGTCACCTTAAATAGTCTCAGAGATTTAAAATCTAAATTAACAAATTAATCTGAGAATTAGAATATGAAAATGGAGTTTTGCTTGCTTACCTTTGTAGAAAGCAGCTAAACCAGAGAGAATCAGATTGTAGTGCGAGCAGAGAGCCCTGAACCTGGACATATTTGACAGAGAAAGCAAGACCAGAGACAATGAGACTAAGAATCATTAAGAGAAGATGTAAGACTCAGAATCATATTGAAGAACTCAACGAAGAAGAAAATGGTTTAAGTTTTCTCAAGAAACAAGGAAGAATCATTACTTGTCTCAGATGTTTTTCTCTCCAACTGTGAAGAAATGTTGGAGATGAAGAAGAGAGAACGGATGAAGAAGGGATGCGAGAGGCGAGGAAGAAGAAGGGATGCATGGAAAATTTAAACTGCTCAAGAGCATTAGCAACAGGGCCCGCCGCTATTATTAATCCCCGCGGCTAATATTATTATTAGCGGCGGGTAGTCCGCGGCTAATAAAAGTAATTACCCGCTGCTAATATTATTAGCGGCGAGCCGTCCGCAGCTAATAATAGTAAATACCCGCCGCTAATAATATTAGCGGCGGGTAGTCCGCGGCTAATAATAGTAATTACTCGCCGCTAATAATAATTGAAAATTTCCCGGGCTTTTTTATTATGGATATTGGTGGCGGACTGTATGCCACTAATAATCGTATATCTGCCGCTAATAAATATAAATATAGATATTTTATATTTTACGATACTCAAATATTATTAGCGGCGGAATCTCCTAGTCCGCCGCTAATAATCTCTATAATGGCGGCGGACTGAGCCCGCCGCTAATGACCTCGCCGCAACTACCTGCATTTGTTGTAGTGGAATTTTCTGCAAATTTGCTGGATGCTCTAAACAACTACGATATACACGGTCATAAAAAAAATTGTACCAAAAACTGTTCACGAATCGAGAATACTGAAGAGCCTTATTGGTAGGGCTTAAAGTGAAGTGAAGCCCCTGTATGAGAATTGATATATATATCTTATATACATGCTTTACAATTTTTCATTTATACCATATATAACTTTTTTTTCAAGTAGTATTAGTTTAAAAATGTGTTCATCACCTTTAATGATATATATTTATTTATTGATAATTTTTTGTCTTTTGTACAAAATTTCCCCCTTCATTTTGAATTTATCATTTAATTTATTTAAAATTTAATTCTTGAATTAATTATATTGAAAGTGAACCCAATTAAAAAGAAAATATCATGTCTATTCTTTCTGTTTTTTCTTTCATTATCCCATTAAAATTATTATTGTATAAATATAAGAAATTTATAGTGTAATAATAATTTTCATAAATTATTATTTAAACTCTCCATATCTATATTATTTTGTTTTTTTTAATTAACTTTTCAAATTAGTGTTAATTTATAACAAAAAATAATTCTATCATATATTAAGGTGAACAATTAGCACATGAAGAATGGCTAATCTATTGATATAGATTATATTTTAAATTCTGAAAAGATTTATTTATTTAAAAAAATTCTAGATAAATGTTTATTTATTTATAAATATAGCTTAATAAAGATAACAATAATATTTTAATATTTTTTAATCATGGAGTAACTAGTCTCCTTATAAAAATAAAAATTATATTAAATGGTTCAATTAAAGTACTACTAAATTTGCTTATCATTTAGCTATGTCTTCAGTTTTTCCTCCTCTTAATTCCCAACCTTTGAAAAGGTGGTGGCCTTATCTTTGGCATTCTAGAATTCTACTTAAAGTTAAGCATTTATTTGGAGAACTTATCATCATCGGATGCATTCAACCTCGAATCGTTTTCATAAGAAAGTTTTACATGATCTTTCATGTTTGTTTTGTGATGCTAATTATGAAACGATTTCTCATGCCTTACTGTATTGTTCCATGGCTCTAAAGGTATGGAAAAACTCTGATCTGGAAAATTTTTTTATGGCACACCAGCACTTGGATGTTTCAAACATCATTATGTGTGCTTTTGAACTTGTAAATAAATCTGATTTTGAATTTTTTTTCATGTCTAATATCGGCAATTTGGAACAATAAAATCTCAGTTTTTTTTTTCAGGAAACATTTTATTCCTCCAAAAGAAGTGGCTTGTTAGGTTCATTCTTTCTTGCAAAATTATCAACTAGCTCAGCAGGTTCAAGTTGTCAATAGGGTATCTAAAGTTCTGTGATCAACTATTCAATAGAATCATCCTTTAGCTGGACATCTCAAGGTTAATATTGATGTAACTCGTTTAACTAAAGACAACAAAATTTGTCTTGGAGCCGTAGTTGGGAATGAGAAAGAGTGTAGTGGCTGGTTTTGTTATTTCTAAGCAAGGAAATTTTCCTTCATCAGTAATGGAAGCTCAAGCATTATTATGTACTGCGAGATGGTGTTCTACATTCATTTCCAATTTTATTGAGATTGATTCTAAGTTTGTGGTTCATAGAGTTTTACATCCTAATGAGAACATATCTTCTTTATCAAATCTAGTTAAGGATGTTAGAACTTCATTATCTTCCTTTTCCCTAATATTAATGTCTTATGTTCCTAAAGAAGCCAATATGTTAGCTCGTACAATTGCTAGAAAGACTTTAGGACTGGATAGTGAGGTAGTTTGGAATGGTTCTATTCCAAGCTTTTTATTGTGTAAAATTTCACAACAAGAAATAAGAGTTTTATGACTTTATTTGGGAGACATTAGAAGTCTACAATGTCTCCCAACTGGGGAGACGTTGTTGCTAGGGTCATTGTAGGTATATATCCCACGTCTCTCATTGGGAGACGTGCCTCACTTCCCACGTCTCCCATTGGGAGAGGTGAGTCACTTCCCACGTCTCACAGTGGAAGAGGTTGAAAGTCAATGTTTGACTTTCAACCTCTCCCACTGGGAGACGTGGGAAGTCTCCCACCTCTCCCAGTGGGAGACATTGAAAGTCTCTCACATTTAAAAAAAATAAATTAAATAAATTTATAATTAATATTATTTTAATTTGATTTAATAATTAATTAAATTGAAATTATTTTAATTTAAATTGAAATGATTTTAATCTAAATTTAAATTGATTTAATAATCAATTAAATTGAAAGAAAAAAATATATTTGTTAGACATATACAATAAATATAATATTTGTTACACCTAACCATCTGCATGTGAATAACAAAACAAACAATTCAAGCAACATACAATAAGTTTCTTCCTTATAGGATGTCTATATTAAACTAATTATTTATATTATCCTTGATAAAATCGGGCAGCATTTCCCCTATAATAGTAACCTAACCATCTGCATGTGAATAGCAAAACAAACAATTCAAACAGCATACAATAAGTTTCTTTCTTATAGCTCCGCAGCACACAATTTTAATCTCAGGACCTACTTCACTAAAACACACAAGTTCTCAACTTTCCGTTATCATTGCAGCACACAATTTTAATCTCAGAACCTACTTTACTATGGATGAATATTTAAGATATTCAAACTCCTCTAACATTTGTTTAATAATATTAAAAGTAGAAGCAAGAGAATATATATGTACCTCTTGCAATTAATAATAAAAAAACTAGCAAAATTACTTCACTTAGTAATCAAATTCGCTATTAAATCCACAAACCAATAAAATAAAATTAATAAATAAAATATCACTAAATATCTAGCAATATATAACATATTATTGTAATATTAGAAACTTAATTACCTCAAATGTGTGATTGATATAGGAATTTTGATGCAAAATACTCTCTAAAATCTCACCACCAAAATCACAACCTATGAAATTAAATTAATTAATATGTTAAACATTACTAAACAAATATCACTAAATATCTAATAATAGTAAATGATATTGGTAAACAAATAAAAAAAAACCCCAATGCGCCACTAATTATAACCTAAACAAAAAATCAATAAAAAATCTCATAACCTAAAAAGTTAATAATCAACAAAAACATAAAAAATTTCATATATTTATATTTTATAAATTATTTAATAAATTTATTTTAACATAACTATATATATATATAAAAAAAAATAGTTACAATTTACAAAAACAAAGTTTAAATATATATAAACAATATATCTAAATTTCGAAATAAAAAATGATAAAAATTAAAAAAAATCATGAACATATATACTCTAATGAAATCTATACAATGTGATAGGTTAAATTAAAAAAAAAAACTAAAATGACATAAATATAAAAAAAACTTCCATTAAAAACTAATCCTACAATGTATATAAAATAATGCATAAAAATAAAAAATTAACACAAAATCATGTATATTACTCATCCTAATACTAAACCTATGATTTTTTTACCAAATAATTAACTAAAAAGCAAGAAAATTAAAAAAACTTACCTTTAAAACCATAAAAACGCAGCCCCTTTCTCGTGTTTTTTGCTCTCGGTTTGTAGTCTCTGGTTCGAATGAGAGGAAGAAGAAGCATATTGGTGTTTAAATTGACAGGGGGACATCCAACGTCTCCCATTGGGAGACATGGGACACGTGGCACGTCTCCCAGTGGGAGACGTTGGATGTACCCCAGTATACATCCAACATCTCCCACTGGGAGACGTGGGACACGTGGCACGTCTCCCAATGGGAGACGTTGGATGTACCCCAGTATACATCCAACGTCTCCCACTGGGAGACGTGCCACGTGTCCCACGTCTCCCAGTGGGAGACGTTGGATGTATACTGGGGTACATCCAATGTCTCCCATTGGGAGACGTGGGACACGTGGCACGTCTCCCAGTGGGAGACGTTGGATGTACCCCCGTATACATCCAATGTCTCCCACGTTGAATGTACCCATGACCACTTCCCCAGCCTATTTCCAACGTCTTCCACCATTTTTAATGTCTTCCAATTGTAGCCATTAATATAAACTTTCAATGTCTTACACCATTAGACATTTAAAACCCCTGATTAGTTTTAATGTCTTACACCAATGGTGTAAGACATTGTAGGGAGTCATTGTATGTCAAATTTGTTGTAGTATTTTGTTTCTTTAACATCTTGGTGCATACAGATGTAAGATCAATTTAATTGTTGATTTCATAACAATCCTAATGTGCATAATAGACTGAAAAATGATTGTCACAAAAATAAAGAGATCAATAGAGTATACCTCCAGCCATTGATTTTGATAACCTCGATCTAATAGCTTTAGATCTGCAAAAAGAAAAGAAAAGAGTATTAGTTAGGGTAAATGACTTTCAAGCTCTCTCTAACTCTTTAGATGGAATGTGAGAAATGAACATTGAGCTTGGGGACCAGAATCCTATATTTATATAGGTGAGACCTTCCATCATGGTTTGTGCCACAATTGATGTCAGAATGTATGACAATCAATATGATATAAAATATTGGGTAACTCAATATTGAGTAATTACCCTAAATACTGACCATATTGTAATATCTGTTAATTAATCATACTATTGACTTTAATCATTACTAATTAGAATTATGATTTTTGGTAACTCTAATTCGTTTAATAAAATATTCTAACATTCTCCTACTTGGTCTACATTTAAACTAAAGTATCACTTAAGCCCGATGATTATCCTTGTAAGGTAACAAACACATGAATCATAGTGGTAGGTCCTCTTTTATGACGAATATTATCTTCCATGTATTACAATGTATTTATTACTCAACAATAAACTTTATGTGGCGATGTTACTTAATGAATAAACCCCATGTTTATTCAGGTCCAATGACTTGAAATTTTCTCAGATGAAATTAAAGTGCACATAAATTTGAAAAAAATATCTAAATAAGAGTTTCATTAATAACTTTTAATGAAAAGTTGCATAAGGGAAGCAACATCCCATATATTCACTTTATATGGTCCTTGAATTTATGTAGTGGCATGCCTTCAGCCAAGAGATTTGCGATTATTCAATTTAGTGCTTGCATGCTTAATGACAACTTTCATTTTCTTTAACATGCTCCTTCATGGCTAAATACTTAATGTCGATATGCTTTCTTTGACTACAACAATTGTTGTTTCAAGCCATAAATACTGTAGCTGAATTTGTCGCAAGGTATTTCTTAATGGCTTAGAAATAGAATCTATAACTGTAAGACCTGAAACTCTAAAATTATACACCATACAATGTATTCTCAAAACAGTAAATGAATCTGACTTCTAAAGTAGAAGTAGCAATCAGGGTTTTATGTGACACAACTTTACCAGTAAATATAAAACATAATCAAATATTGAATTATGTGAATCAATATAAGCGAAGCAGTCTAAATCTGATTAGTTAACTATTTCTAGATTGTCAGTTCATCTAAAAAAATGCATACAATGCTTGGTATCATAAAGATACCTCATCACTTTGTTTGTAGCTCTTAGGTGGTCTAAACTTAAGTTATTATAATATCATCCCACAAATCTGACAGTAATTGCAATGTCAATTTTTGAGCATATATAACTTCCGACAGCAGAAGCATAAGGAATGTTCTTCATTTCTTCCCATTCAAGATCATTATCCAAATACTGGCTCAAATTTAATTTACCACCATTAATAATAGGAGCAACACTTGGTGAACAATCTTTCATCTGAAATATCTCTAAATTTTTTTTGATGTAGGCTTCTTGAGATAGACCTAAAAGACCTTAATATTTATCTCGACAGATCTTAATGCCAATGACATGAGATGCATCACCCATATCCTTCATCTCAAAATTCTTTGAGAAGAAATGTTTCACCTCATGGATGAAACCCCTATCATTGATTGCAAAAAGAATATCGTCCATATATAAAACAAGGAAATAAATCTTACTCCCACTGACCTTCTGGTATATGCATTAATTCATGACATTCTCTTCAAATCCAAAGGAAGAGATGACATCATGAAATTTTAAATATCATTGGTGAGATGCTTGTTTTAATCCATAGATGGACTTCTTAAGCTTGCATACCAAGTGTTCACCATCACTAAAGGAGAATCTTTCTGGTTGTTTCATGTATACCTCTTCCTCTAGGTCACCATTTAGGATAGTATTTTTCACAAACTTTTTTCGTAGCTCTAACTTGAAATGAGAAACTAATGCCACGATTACTCTAAAGGAATCTATCTTAGAAACATGAGAAAAGGTCTCTGTGTAATCAATTCCTTCTTTTTGAGCGAATACCTTAGCAAGAAGTCTCGCTTTATGTCTCTTAAAGTTGCCTAATGAGTCTTTCTTTATTTGAAGACCCACTAACCCAATGATCCTCGCCCCATTAGGAAACTCAACAAGATTCAAGACTTCGTTGCTTTTCATAGAATTCATTTATGGCATTGTACCACAATTTCAATTCTTGGCTATCCATGGTTTGTGAAAAATGTTTCTAAATTTTTTCCATCTCCACTATTTTAGTCAGATTCTTGGAAATACACAATGTACTCATTATGAAATGCTGATTTTTTTCGTTCTAATGAATCTTCTTAAGGCTACACCAGCAAGCTCTCGGGGAGTAGGTGGTTCAGCTGGTTGTTGATCAACTGCAGGTAATTCATGAACAACTTGATCTATTGAAACTTATCATCGACTTGTGGATTTTCAATGACTTGTTATGGTTGTTCAACATTCTTTGAACTTAATGGATGTTTTGAACCACTATCAATCTTGATCCTGAGGTGGAAGGTTATGAATGATCTTTTTCAAAATTTAAGTCATTTTTTTATCACTCCCACTACTCAAGTCATTTTCAATAAATTTTTGCATTTCTTGATTTCACAATCCTAGTGCTATGAGATGGAATGTAGAATCTGTAATATTTGGACCTTTCAACATATCCAATGAAATACCTAATAATGGTCCTAGGGTCCAGTTTCTTTTCTTGTGGATTATATACTCTAACTTCTGTCGGGCATTCCAAAATGCATACATGTTGCAAACTCGGTTTCAAACCTTTTCATAATTCAAAAGGCATTTTTGAGACTGCCTTGGTTGGAACACAATTTAATATGTACACAACCATTTTAGAGCTCCAGTCCAGAACGATTTAGGAGGTTTGGAGTTGCTGCTAAGCATACTCTGTACCATGTCCAGTAGTGTTTGGTTTCTTCTTTCAGCAACACCATTTTGCTCGGGTGTACTGGGCATAATGTATTGGGAAACGATCCCCTTTTCTTCAAGAAACCTCACAAATGGACCTTGTGCTTGTCCATCATCAACGTGTCTACCATAACATTCTCCACCTCTATCTGATCTCACTATCTTAATTTTCTTATTGCATTGTTTCTCTACTTCAGCTTTAAATATCTTAAAGACATATAGTCCTTCACTTTTGTTATGAAGAAAGTAGAGATACATGTAACGTGAGAAATCATCTATAGAGGAGATGAAGTATTTATGACCATATGAGTCCATATCTGGACTACATATATCTTGTATGTATGATTTCGAATAATTCAGAACTCCTACGGACACCATTTTTCTTAGACTTGTTGGTGTGCTTTCCCTTAATGTAGTCCACACAAGTTTCAAAACTAGTAAAATCCAAGATATTAAGTACCCCATCATATACTAACATATTAATCTTATCAATGGAGATATGTCTCAATCTCTAGTGTCACAATGTAGATTAATCCTCATTCATAACACACCTCTTAATGCTAGTTTGGACATGCATAACATTATGAGTTGTATTGTTTTGCATATTAATGTAGTAAAGACCATCAGACATTGTACCATTCCCAACACATTCAAATTTATATAATAGATTAAAATATTTTTCTAAAAATGTATAGGAATATCCAAAAGGTACAAGTCTTGAAACTGAAATCAAGTTTCTAGAAAAACTTGGAACATAAAAGGTCTTTTCTAACTTTAAAACAAAACTACTATTTAAAACTAAAGTGCATGTTTTTATAACTTCCATATGTGAGCACATCTTGTTTTCGGATAAGATGCTTTGCTCACTTCCTATTGGCTTGATTAGGTTTTGAACGAAATCTGAAATGTGGATATTTTTTGTCCATAATCAATCCACCATGTGTTATCTTAAGATTAAATATATAAGATTCATAACATATATATGAAATCAAAGTTCTAGTGTTGATGGCGGGTGTTTCATTGATCTTAATTTAATTGCACAGTAAATGTATGTGCAACTTGGATGGAGGAGAATACTCTCCTCCCACACTTTGGAGTTATCACCCCAAAGTTTGGGAAGTTCTTTTGGGACATTAGAGTGAATGGGTTGTGATGTTACATGAAGAGGATTACAAGTTTATCATTATAAAGTTTTTTTAAGGTTTATATGAATTCATATTTTACCATTGTACGAACTTGCTGAATATGAAATCTAATTAAATAAAATTACATGTGGGCTAATTTTTTTTTAATTTAATAAGATTATATGCACACTATGATAGTTTAATCAAACAATTGAAAAACTTAAAGTTCGATATTTCTATCTAAATAAACTTCATGATAAAACTATTAAATTAATTATCATAACTTGTGTGGGTAAATTAAGAAAATTAATTTAATATAATATCCTAATTAATTATATAAACATAAGAAAATCATCGTGGGGTAAAATTATTGTATCTATATAATTAGTCATAATTTATGTCCATTATGTGATCCTAATCAGATTAATATGTAATTTTATATAATTAGAGATGTTGTGGCTACTCCCTAATTATGTAAAATTATATAGCTCGCTAGACATTATGTTTTAGGCTCTACTTAATTCCTAAGAATAATATGCAACAATATAATAGGGAATCACTAAGAGTGCTCCTAGTGTGGTCGAACGAAAATCATTAAAAACCGTTCTAGATTGGGCATTGTCTTTGTTGACCCTTGTTTTGGTCAACTGACACGGAGTCAAAAAGCTTGATGTGGATAGATGTGTTGGAATGAATATAATGACAAAAACAGTAAAGGACACAAGAAATTATAGTGGTTCGGCCCCAAGAACTGGTAATGACCTACGTCCACTTAAGTTATTATTGATATGAGATCTCAAAGGAGTGATCAAAGAACTAGGGTTCTCCGAGTTTCACTAACCTGAGAGAGATAAATAGTACAATTGTAATACAATAGCTCTAATTCTCTCGTAAGTCTATAATTTTTATTAAGCAAAAGCCAAAAGTCCCTCCCTTGAGCTATATTTCTCTATTTATAGGCCCAAAGAGGATTACATGAATTTGTTACAGATATTCTCTCCTAATTAATCAGATAATTAGGAATCATTGGAGACAATCTCGGAATTGATTATGATCTTCACAAGATCATCTTGAAATATGCGGAATGTACAACCATGCTGGTCGTAAGGAAAACTCAACTGACATGCCTGTAATGTCTTAATGATCGATACTCAAACAAACTCTGCCAGGTGTCAGCCACGTGTTCAAAATCGCCTGCCACATCACCCATGCCTGTTTTTGGATAACATTTTCCCCCCAAGTTTATTTATTACAACTAACAATAAATAAACTTTAAGGAAACGACTCTTCGATTACCCCACCAGATCTGTCAGAGGAGTTCGTGCATCCTTGGGAAAAGTAACCTACCCCTGTCTAATCACGGCTTTTCGGTTCCCAAGTAACCTATTGACGGCTATCACCCTTCCCCACACTTCGAAAAGAGGAAATTGATGATTACTTCCTCTTTCATGCCACAGACAAAAAATATATATAGCCTTCTTAAAGTCTTCTTTTCCTTTTTACGCAAGCTATTTCTCCTTCAAGAAACCCTAGAATCTGAACCTTCATTCTCTCTGAAGACCATCTTTCAGTGTTTCAAGAATCAGTCGTCTGTTCGTCTAGCTTGAATCTTCTTCAAACCTCCACGATCTTTGCTTTGGTAAGTTTCAGAACCTTTCTGCTCTTTATTTTTGTCGTGCATGCCTCTGTGAGTTAACTGTTAAGTTCTAGTGTTGAGATGCATGAAAGTAGGGGATTTATCGGGTGATAGTAGATAGGATGATGTTTCTTTACCATTTAGGAGTTACGAGTTAGTTTGATAGTCGAGATCATAAATTTAGGACGTAAAACCGAAGTAAAAATTCGATTTTTATGCTAGTTGAAAAACCGAGTTTTTCCCACCCTTAAAGGAGTTGATAAAGTTTTTTTCAAAAACTTTTACTTTCACTTTTTTGATCTACTTTTCAAAATGTTCGTGTGAAAAAATTAGTTTTTTGTTAGAATACTATTGTATAAAAGTTTGACTTTTATCCACGACCAACGTTATTCTAACAAACTTTCTAGATTCTCCATCCTCACCTCCCCATTTTTCTGTTCGCAGATTTTAATGCCAGATTTGTGGGGAGGTGAGTGGCCAATCGAAGATGATCTTCTTGCGTAACTGCTTGAAGGCGAAGAACAGCCGGCCCAGCGTGTTCACGAGATCCCCTTCTCAAGACTTTCTTCTTCTAGACCTCAACCATCACCACCTAAAATGGCCCGCTCTAAATCTCCAGGCAAAAAGAAACCAAACACTGAAAACAATCCAAATCCTCCTGCCCTGCCTGATTCGCAGACTAGGGTTCCCTCGACCAGTGGTCGAGAAAATGTTGTCCCGGACCCTCGCATTCAGGTCAGGGCTCACCCTCGGCATTCAAACCTTCCTAATGTCGAGTGGTACCTCTCTCCCCTCAGCCAGGTGACTCCCAGGATTCTTGCCAATTACCTTAGGAAGTATCCTCTCATTGGGGTCAATCTCAAGATCCCTGCTGCTGACCAGAGGGCTAACTTGCCCAGGGGCGTTTACAGCGCCTGGTCGAGGTACCACATAGAGGCGGGGGCTACCCTTCCTCTACATCCGTTCTATCAGGGGGTGGAAAACTACTTCGGTGTTGCCCCTTTTCAAATTACTCCAAACGGATATAGAATGCTTGCTGCACTCTATATCCTTTACAAACTCAAGAAATGGCCAGAGCCCACTCCTCACGAGGTCAACTTTCTTTTTGACCTTAAGTCCAACCCTCAACAGTACGGGACGGGCTTTTTTCATCTTTGTCACCAGGAAACAAACCGCACGTTCCTGAGTGACACTACACATATCTCCAACGTGAGGAAATACAATCAAGAGTATTTCCTCACGCCAGACATGACTACGAACAACCTGGCCTTCGCTCGAGGAGGTAAATGTTCTTTTCTACTGGTCGCTACTTTTCTTAGTAAATTTCTTTGTACTTCTCTAAAGTATCTTGTGCCTTTCAGGACCATGACTACACCCAAACCCAACACCACACATGGTGATGAGGTCCAATGCACTGGCCAGGATGACTGATGCTAAAAAAAGCGTTAAGTCTCTGGTCACTGATGAAAACTTGAGGCTGTCTGGCCTCCTGACCCATCGTCAGGAAATGAGGGAACCCGTGGTGGCAGATGCCACTGCCGAGGGGCATCCCGAGCAGCAACCCCCAGCATCCCTTCCTCGAAGGAGACCAACTGGGGTTACGATCAGGGAACCGACTGGCACCCCCTCAGCAGAAAGGCCTTCTGTCCCCCAAGGGAAGGGGAAACAAAAGGCTACAGAAGTTGTCGTAGACTTGGATGAGTCTTCAGACGAAAACGGTACTGTTGTTTCGCTTTTAAATAGCTTGCCAATTCCCTGTCACTTATTTGACAGGGACGGAAATTTTACGTATACTCCAAATCTAGGGCCAGACTTCTTCGTGCCAGAGAGTGAGTGTATGACTAGTAGAGTCAGTAGTGTAGCGAAAAGTAGTAGTAGCTCGGGTATTGGACTTTGTGATTTTTCTTACTTCTTTTTTGATGTACCATAATTTTTCATTTATCTTTGTCTTACAGTCTGCATGCTTATCTTCTCTTGCAGAAATGGCCTCCCCCAATGTTTTCGACCTATACCAGACTCAGGAAGAGGAGGAATTTCCCCTGGTCCGACGGAGGAAATTGGCCAGGAGACACGATGGCGAGTCTAGCCAAGCACCCTCAGCCAAGAAGGGTCAAGCAGTTGATCCTTCCAAGGATGGGCCCTCTGGCCAACCTTCTGCTCAACCACCTGCCCCTGCTGAGGAGGTCTCGCCTGCCGCCACAAACCCTTCGCCTGCGGCTAAAAAAGAACAGGCCCAGCAAGCCGAACTTCCTGGGGCCAGACTCTAGAGCTGTTCCCTGCGATCAGCTAAAGATCTCCTTGCTCATATTTTGAAGCATGACCGCTGCAGGGAGGCAATGGCTGAGGCTGAGAACATGGGGGTCGATCAGATCCTCAACAGGGCTCTTAATGAAGTGGCCAGTGTAAGCACTCTTTCTCTTTTTGTGATCTTGATTTTTATTTTTCCTTCTTGTAATATAGCCTAACTCTTATTCTTTGACTGCAGGCCATGCTGACAATGACCGCTGCTCGTACTCGCGCTGGCGCCAGCATCAAGCAGTCTCGGGCGAAGGTCATCGAGGAGCTTCAAGCCGCAGAGGCTAGGCATGCTGGGGAGTTGGAGGTGGTCACCCAGCAGAAGGATGCCTTGGTGGCAGAGCTGGAAGAGAAGCAAGCTTCTCTGGAAGCTCTCAGAAAGCAGAGGGATGACTACCAGAAGTCCACCCGAATCCAATGGTGTGAAGTCAAAAAACATAGGGAGGAGCATCTCGCTAAGGACACGACCATTGCTGTTCTTAAAAGCCAGGTGGAGCAGCTCAAATTGACTAATGCTAAGGACCTGGAGAGGTATAAGAACGCGACACTTCGGTGTTTCTACGATTTTTGGAAACACAACCAAAGTGCCGATTTCAGTTACCTCCCAGAGGACGCTAGGAAGGCCGAGTTAGCCCGCTGTACTGCTCGGTTAGCTTCCAAAGAGAGAGCTAGGGTCCCTGCTTCCCTAAGCATTCAGCCAGCCGCAGAAGTGGAAGGAGGAGAAGCTGGAGAGGACGTGGTCAATCAAAATGCTCCAATGGATCCTCCTGCTCCTCAAGCTCCTTAAAGTTTTTTGTTCTTTTTCTTTTCTTTAATTACACGACCTACGGGTCGTGATGTAAAGATAGATTTCTTTTTAATTTTGCTGCATGGGCAACATATTTTCCTTTTACTTTTGAACAATTACATCCAAGTAGTACTGCTTGCAGTGTAAAAGAATTCCCTTTGATATTATAATATTTCTGCTTATTATAACATCTATTCGCATGACCGAACTTAGCATAGTACTTTGGCTTGATTTAACAAAATATAAATTTTGAAAAATACTCTAAGTACCTTAGCATGCTCTCACTTATTTTGTTCATGTGTTTACACACCTCTTGGTATGCTTTGCTATCGATGTACCTTATATGCCCCCAAGTGACTGAGGAGCTTTAGGTCCTTGGTCACTTGCCTTGACCACGACCTGTTCGAACATTACTGCTCGGTATAAAATGCAACACTTATAATACAGCAAAACAACACACGTAATGAACAAATACTTGTAAAAAAATTTACAAAGGTTGGCTAGAATGACTGGCTGCGCACAGTCCCTTATAATTCTCGTATTAAAATGGACTAAACATGTCTTTACGAGTGATCTTTTAAAAAGATCTTACACTTATAAGCGATCAGTCATACAACATGACTAACCCTTTTTCAAAACTTGTAAAAAGTAAAAATTAATACAAACCAGTCCTTTAAGAAAGACTGTTTATTGATAATACTTGCGTAGGTGTTCTCCATTCCAATAGCGCGGAACGAGATCTCCATTTAAGCGTGCAAGTTTGTATGTACCTGGGTGAAGGACTTCTTCAATCTGGTAAGGTCCTTCCCAGTTTGGTCCGAGTACTCCAGCAGCTGGGTCACGAGTGTTTAAGAAAACTCGTCGAAGTACTAGGTCTCCGACGCTGAACTTTCTTTCTTTTACTTTTGAGTTAAAATACCAGGCGACTTTTTGCTGGTACGCAGCTACTCAAAGTTGGGCTTTTTCTCGTTTCTCCTCAAGCGAGTCTAGGGATTCCATTAACAGTTGGCTATTCTGGTCTTGGTCGTATGTGATTCTTTGATGTGAGGGCGGATCTAACTCGACTGGCAAAATGGCTTCATACCCGTATGCTAAGGAAAACGGGGTATGACCTGTTGTTGTTCGATGAGAAGTTCTATACGACCAGAGTACTTCAAGCAGCTGTTCCGGCCATGCTCCTTTAGCTTCTTCAAGCCTTTTCTTCAGGGTATCCTTAAGTGTTTTATTCACTGCTTCGACTTGCCCATTTGCTTGTGGATGCGTGACCAAAGACAAGCTTTTGACGATTCCATGCCTTTCGCAGAAGTCTGTGAATAGGTCACTGTCAAACTGGGTGCTGTTGTCTGAGAAAATCTTCCGAGGCAATCCATACCGACAAACAATGTTCTTGATGACAAAGTCAAGAACTTTCTTTGTCGTTATGGTAGCGAGTGGCTCAGCTTCAGCCCATTTGGTGAAGTAGTCGATTGCTACAACTGCGTATTTCACTCAACCCTTTCCCGTTGGCAAGGATCCAATTAAATCGATACCCCATACTGCGAAGGGCCATGGACTTTGCATCTGCTTTAACTCGTTGGGAGCTGCGCGTGGGATCTTGGAAAACCTATGACACTTATCACATTTTCGCACAAACTCCATTGAGTCTTCGTTCATAGTTGACTAGAAGTAGCCCTGCCTCAGAATCTTTTTCAACAAGCTCTGCCCCCCAGCGTGATCCCCACAGAAGCCTTCATGTACTTCCCTCATCAGCTCTTTAGCCTTTTCTGGTGTAATACATCTGAGTAGTGGCATGGAGTATCCTCTTCGATATAGAATACCATCGACCAATATGTACCTAGCAGCCTGTCTCTGAAGATTCCTAGCTTTGTTTCTATCTGCTGGTAGTACACCATTCGTGAGATACTCCAAGTACGGTGCCATCCATGTATCTTTTATCCGAATTTCCATACTGGTTTCATCTGCTCGTATGCTTGGCACGCGTAGTCGTTCCACTGGCACTATATTTAAAGTGTCAGCGTCTTTTGCACTCGCGAGTTTGGCTAAGGCATCTGCGTTTGAATTCTGATCCCGAGGTATTTGCTGGAGGGTATACTTCTCGAATTGCGCCAACAAATCTTTGGTTTTGTTCAGGTAGGCCACCATTTTCAGGCCCCGTGCTTGATACTCCCCTAAGACCTGATTCACTACCAGCTGGGAATCACTGTAGATATCCAGCACTTTTATACTCATGTCTTTGGCCAACCTTAGTCCAGCGAGTAGTGCTTCATATTCGGCCTCATTGTTTGATGCGGTGAAATCGAACCTAATAGCGCAGTGAAAATGATGCCCTTCTGGCGTTATCAATATCACTCCTGCTCCTGCGTGAGATTCTTTGGACGATCCGTCTGTGAATAACTTCCACGAAGGAGCTTTAACTTGGGGCTCAGGCGTATTAGGTGTTCCGCACTGCTCACTATCTGGGAGCTCAGTAAATTCGGCGATAAGATCAGCCAAGACTTGTCCTTTTACTGCTGCTCGCGGTGAATATGTGATATCGAATTGCCCAAGTTCGACTGCCCATTTTAACAAACATCCAGCCGCCTCCGGTTTTTGTAGAACTTGCCGAAGGGGCTGGTCAGTTAAGACTGTGATGGGATGGGCTTGGAAGTAAGGACGTAACTTCCTTGAGACCAAAATTAAGCAATAGGCTAATCTTTCGATGGGAGGATACCTCAATTCGGCCCCGATTAACCTCTTGCTAACATAATAAACCGCATTTTGTACGCCTTCTTCTTCTCGTACTAGCACCGCACTAGCAGCATATTTGGTGATTTCCAGGTAAATGAACAAAGTTTCTCCATCTATAGGCTTTGATAGAACAGGAGGCTGTGCCACGTGGGCTTTTAAGGCTTGGAAAGCCTGTTCGCAGTCTCCAGTCCACTCGAACTTTTTGTTGCATCTAAGTAGATTAAAGAAAGGGACGCATTTATCCGTCGACTTTGAAATAAATCTACTGAGTGCGGCAATCCTTCTAGTTAAACTTTGCACATCCTTGATTTTCACTTGCGATTTCATGTCGATCAGGGCTTTGATCTTTTCGGGGTTGGCCTCGATTCCTCTTGAATTAACAATGAACCCCAAAAATTTCCCTCACCCTACTCCGAAGGAACATTTGAGATGATTTAGCTTCATCTGATATTTGTTCAAAACATTGAAACATTCCTGTAAATCCTTCACATGTCCTTCTGCCTTTTTTTACTTTACCAGCATGTCGTCCACGTACACCTCCATGTTTACTCCGATCAACTCCTTAAACATGTGGTTAACCAATCGCTGGTAAGTCGCACCAGCGTTTTTCAGTCCGAAGGGCATTACTTTATAACAGTATAACCCTGTATCGGTTCGAAAGCTAGTGTGATCCTCGTCAGGGGGATGCATACTGATCTAATTGTATCCCAAGTATGCATCCATGAAAGAGAGGATCTCATGTCCTGCAGTTGCATTGACCAGCTGGTCGATCCTTGGGAGTGGGAAGCAATCTTTCGGGCAGGCTTTATTAAGGTCTGTGAAATCCACACAGGTTTGCCATTTGTTGTTAGGCTTGGGAACTAGTACTGGATTAGAGACCCACGATGGATAAAATGCCACCCTGATTAACCCATTCTCCTTCAGTCTTTCAACTTCCTCTTTTAAGGCTTTCGATCTATCTTTATCGAGCAGCCTTCATTTCTGTTGCACGGGTGGATAATGCTTGTCAACGTTCAGGACATGGCTGATAACTGCAGGATCTATCCTAGCCATCTCTTTATGTGACCAGGAAAAAACTTCCTGGTTCTTTCTCAAAAATTCCACCAATGCGTGCTTCGTTGCTGCTTCTAAATTTTTCCTCACCTTTACAACTCTGGTCGGGTCTTTTTCGTCAAGTTGGATCTCTTCAAGGTCCTCAACGGGTCCAACATCTTCCTAAAAATCCCCAAAGCGAGGATCTAAATCTCTATCCTCACTTTGGGCAACACCCTATTTGGTGACTCCATCACCAGATTGGGCTTGTGTATCAATAGCCATCTGCAACCTCTCTGGGGGAGTGCCTTCTTTGCCTTTGTGATCGAGGCATTGTAGCATTCCCTTGCTTCCCTCTGATTTCCCAACACGCATCCTACCCCTGCGTCTGTCGGGAATTTCATGGCCAAGTGCCATATTGAGGTGACAGCCCGAAGGTCAACCAGTATTGGCCTTCCGATTACACTATTGTACGCCGAAGGACAATCGACTACTATGAAAGTAGCGAGTAATGTCCTGGTAGCAAGCGTTGTACCTGCTGTCACCAGAAGTCTGATTGACCCCGTTGGGGCGAGTCCCTCACCAGAGAAGGCATAAATTGTTTGGTTGCAGGGCTCCAAATCCTTGACAGACAACTTCATGCGTTCCAGGGAAGACTTGTACAGGATGTTTACTGAACTTCCTGTATCGACTAGCACTCTCTTCACCATCATGTTGGCAATTTGAACATCCACGACCAGCGGATCGAAATGTGGGAACCGGACATGCTGGGCATTGCTATCAGAGAAGGTAATTTCACCCTCCTCTGACCGAGCCTTCTTTGATGCCCGGTCCTCCACAGTCATCATCTCGATGTCCTAGTCATGGCGTAGGGTCCGAGCATATTGTTCCCTTGCCTTTCCGCTGCTTCTCGCGAGGTGCGGGCCTCCACAGATGGTGAGTAAAGTACCAGCTACGGGGTCAGGCTGCAATGGTGGCGAGCGTTGGCATGCGAGCGCCTGCTCGTTGCCACTTCGAGCCTCTCATTGGGAAGTTCCCGAGGCCCGTACGTATCTCCTCAAGTGTCCTTGTCTGATAAGGAACTCGATTTCATCCTTTAGCTGGTAGCACTCATTTGTATCGTGTCCGTAGTCGTTATGATAACGACAGAACTTGGTAGTATCTCTCTTTGAAATATCCTTTCGAATGGGAGCGAGTTTTTTGTAAGGCACACTGGAACTCATGACCTAGTACACCTCTCCTCGAGATTCGACAAGGGCAGTGTAGTTAGTGAACCGCGGTTCATAACGATTGCCCTTAGCGCATTTATTCTCGGAGGTGGAAGGTTCATTATGGGACCTCTTGCCCCATTCTTGCCATTGCCATTGCCGTTGCCGTTGGGTTTTGACCCATTGGCGGCTTTGGCGGGCTCGGCAGTCCCCTTATCCTTGCCTGGGGGCTTTCCTTCGCTGGCGATGGCATCCTCGAGCTTGATGTACCGATTAGCTCGATCCAAAAATTCTTGAGTAGTCCTAACTCCATGTTTCCTGAGGCTACTCCACAAAGGCGTACAACGCCTAACTCCTGCAGCTAGGGCCATCATCTTGCCCTCATCTCCCACTGTTTTAGCTCCAGCTGCTGCTCGCATGAAGCGCTGGACGTAATCCTTCAGTGGCTCTCCGTCTTGCTGGCGTATCTCTACCAGCTGATTCGCCTCAGTTGGGTGCACACGACTCGCATAGAATTGTCTGTAAAATTCCTTTACGAACATCTCCCAAGAAATAATACTTGCAGGAGGGAATTTGAAAAACCACTCCTGTGCAGCATCAAAAAGTGTTGCTGGAAAGATCCTGCATCGAGCGTCTTCAGACACTTTCTGAATGTCCATCTGTATCTCAAACTTGTTGACATGAGATACCGGATCACCATACCCGTCAAAGTTCAGAAGCGTGGGCATCTTAAACTTGTTGGGAGTTTCTGCCACATCTATCCTTTGAACGAAAGGAGTGCCTCTCCTCCTGTTGTACTCGATATGAGACGTCCTTCCCCCGACCAGCTATTGTACTGCCTGGTTCAGGGCGTCTATTTGGGCTTGCACGACGTTAGGAATCGTCGGGGCCTCTGCTGCTGGGGGAATGTACTCATCATGTCGTTCCCGGTGGTCGTTGAGTACATCTCTTAAGTCTTCGTCTCTTCACCATTGCTTGCTTGCTCCGAGCCAGTTAAAGACGTTATTTTGTCTGGGATGCCCCACAGCGTTACGTCTCTCGGGTTGGTCTTCCCTAGGTGGTGGGCTTCTGCCCCCACCTCTCTCTTCATTTCTCCGACCGGCATTTCCTCTGCCTGAGTCGGCCTCATTGTAACCATGTCCATCTCTAAACCTCGATTGGCTATGGTGGGATCGGCTGTCCCCTCAGTTGCCTCCCCGGGCTAGAACTTCCTGAGCGTTAGAGGGTGGCCTGCGTTGGTCGGTAGGTCCCCGTGCATTATCATGTCGTGCGTGGCCCCGGACCGCAGAGCTTATCTTTGAGTTCCTTCTGTTGCCAGAAGGACGCTACCCCCTGCTCGGTGGGTTCGGCTCTTCGCCTCTATGGCGTCTAGGACTACGAGGCTGCTGCCCGGCCCTATTCTACCTTGGCTGCGGGGGATTGCCCCGACCAGCCTGGGATGGAGGATGCGCTTCAGGATCCCTTGGTGGGACATCATCCTGAGGCATTGGCGGCTGCTCGGGCCTTTGGGGGCTTGACAGTTCGATCGGCGGGCTAGGATTGGGACCCCTTTGGGTTGGACCATTTGTGGGTTGATCAGGCTGTGAGGCAGGTGCAGCCTGATTCCTAGCCAACTGCAGGGCTGCTTCAAGGGCTGCCATGGCCTCCCTCTGACGACGGTCCATTTCCGCCTGTCTTTCACTCAGTTCCTGGCGCTGTCGCTCTATCTCTTGTTGCTGCCGCGCCATAATCTCCGCAACACTTTCTTGACTGGCCCTCAGATTGGCCAGTTCATCCTGCAATACCCCCAGGGTATTTCTCAGCATCTCGGAATCCAGTTCTTCCTCATCAAATTCCAAATGTGGCTCATTTTCAACCATGTTTGGAGGATGAGGTGGTTGAGATGGTATAGCGCCAGCCGTCTGCCCAGTTTTCTTTGTTGTTTTCGCCATTACTGCTTTCAACAAATTCGTATCAAGCTCTCAATGAAAGCACCAGAATTTTGGCCCTTATTTTGGTCAACTGACACGGAGTCAAAAAGCTTAATGTGGATAGATGTGTTGGAATGAATATAATGACCAAAATAGTAAAGGACACAAGAAATTATAGTGGTTCGGCCCCAAGAACTGGTAATGACCTACGTCCACTTAAGCTATTATTGATATGAGATCTCAAAGGAGTGATCAAAGAACTAGGGTTCTCTGAGTTTCATTAACCTGAGAGAGACAAATAGTACAATCGTAATACAATAGCTCTAATTCTCTCATAAATCTGTAATTTTTATTAAGCAAAAGCCAAAAGTCCCTCCCTTGAGCTATATTTCTCTATTTATAAGCCCAAAGAGGATTACATGAATTTGTTATAGATATTCTCTCCTAATTAATCGGATAATCAGGAATCATTGGAGACAATCTCGGAATTGATTATGATCTTCACAAGATCATCTTCAAATATGCGGAATGTACGACCATGCTGGTCATAAGGAAAACTCAACTGACATGCCTTAATGTCTTACTGGTCGATACTCGAACAGAACTCTGCCAGGTGTCAGCCACGTGTTCAACATCGCTTGCCACGTCACCCGTGCCTGTTTTTGGATAACAGTCTTAGTTTCATGCTTTTCCATGTTGACCACAAAATTGTTTATGTATTATTCATAACTTAATTATTCTAGCTAAATAATTATTCTAATTAATTAGAGAATATTTTATGAATCTTAAAGTACTAATTTTTAACTAAACAGTATGTTAAAATTTAATGAATCTAATTTATTTAGCACTTAAATTAATCAATGTCTAAAATATTTATGTGATCCTTATTGCCATAATATATAATTTTATTTAACTGAAGATAATGATGTGACTACTCTATAAATAAATAAAATTATATGAATCATTTAGACACAATTTAGTTATGCTTAAAAATTTATGAAAATTTTATATTATATGGCAAAATTAATTATAATTAAATGTATATTATATTAATTTTTATACACTTAATTATAATCATAAAATGTAATAAATTACATAACTATGTCAATCGTATGTAAGCTTAAAAAGTACAAATATGGAATACATATCATGCATTTATACCATAAATCATATATATAATATGTCAAAAATTAATTGTATTAATAATAAATATTACATGAACTAAAACATAAATAAACATACAAAAATAGTATAATTCACTACATTTATATGTATAATAAAAATGAATGCAATAATTCCATAAATTAATAATGGCAAGATTAATTTAAAACTAATGCTTAATAAGGCAATAAATCAATTACTCAATATTTAGTAATTTAATAAATAATTGTACTACAACTTAATTGTTGTTATGAAACTCTTGAGAATAAACTAAAATATAAAAGTAGAGAAAGAGATAAATAAACAGCGATGCAAAAGAAGAGTGAAATCTTGTGTCTTATTTCAATGGGGAAAGAACCTCTATTTATACAGATAAATATGCCCTAAGGAAATCGGGTAACTAGTCTCAATACAATCAATAATTAATGTGATATTTTACTTTGGGTGACTTAGTGATTTTTCATTATTATGGACATCCATATATATAATATTTATAACAATTCTAAAACATTAAATGTAAATACATACCCAAATTAATACAATTATTATTATTGTATGCTCAATAAATAAAAATAAATAATGCAATAATATACTAAATAAAAAAATTTCACATTTTAATGTAGAAATTTATTTCCTAAAATAATGCAGAAATCAAGAAAAATTCAATTCCAAAAAATATTTTAAAAACTATAATTTTTGGATTTCTCTTAATTTTTCTTAATTTTTTTTAATTCTGTCTTGTCATTTCCCCTTATTTGTGTCGTATGACTCGTCCAAACGACGAGTTGTTTTCCTTCAGTGAGAGTGGAAACAACTTGTCGTTTTTGTGCGTCTTCTTCAGCGAACCAGGTCGTTTTGACCCGGTTTCTCTACAGGTCACACGACCCGACTGGAATCCTTGTAGGAAAAACACCATTTTGACATTGAAATCTTTGTTTTTAAGCCAGAACAAATCGAAAATTATAGATAAAGCGATTCATGGCGTTTGTTTGCATGAAAAACAACAAAAAATCGAACCTTAATATCAAAAATTGAATTTGACCATAATCGGGTTCTTGAAGGTTTGAATGCTTTCAAGAGTTTCAAAACTCATTTTTTATACATCAAAACATTAGAAAATGCAAGCTAAAGAGTTTCTAATGGTATTTAGATTGAAAAATAGACTTGAATCAAAAAACCAAACATTGGAGGCATTAAAAAAAACACTCGGCCATTGATAGGTTATGAATATTTCATTGATTTTAATGAGTTTGAAAACTAAATTTTAATGCATAATATAACTAGAAAATATAAACCAAAGTATTTCTAGTACTCAAACAGATCGAAAAAAGATTTTGAATTAAAAAAAAAATTCAACTATTGGGCATGAACGTGAATTCCAAAAGCTTCCAAAAAAAAATTCATTGAGTTTGAGAGTTATTTTTCATGTACTGAATCATTAGAAAAGTGAACTAAATTATTTCTAATATTATGTATATGGAAAACTAATTTAGGACAATATAAAACTCAAATTTTTTTAATATACAATATGAATGATATATACATAAATATAATCATACACCAGTAATATATATGTAAAAAATTCATGGAAAAATATATATCAAGGTAGAGGTAAACAAAACTCTCATACCAAATATAAGATTAATTTAATCTAGATGCATAATAATTCTAATATGCGGAATAGACTAAATACGATTTTCACGAAAATAAAGAGATTGATAGAGTATACCTCCATCCATTGATTTTGATAACATCGATCTAATAGCTTTAGATCTGCAAAAAGAATATGAAAGAGTATTAGTGAGGATAAATGATTTCCAAGCTCTCACTAGCTTTTAGATGTAGTATGAGAAATGAACGTTGAGCATATAGGTGAGATCTTTCATCAAGGTTTCTGCCACAATTGATGTCATAATATATGACAATGAATAGGATATGAAATATTGGGTAACTCAATATTGAGTAACAACCTTAAGAGTAATGATAGGTACACACTCATTTTGCACACCCAAAATGCAACAATGATGTGACATGCATCTTAAATCACACATAAAAATAATGGGTCCCAACTTAATATTTTTTTTTTTGAATGCACTCCTAAAATAGACACAATGTGTGGTTTAAGATGCATGCCACATTATTGTGTGTATTTTGAGTGTGGAAAATGAGCGTGTATCTAGTATTACTATGTAACGACCCAAAATCACTAATATGGCTTAAGGGCCTTGATTAGTGTGCCAGGAGGGCATAATTGGTTTATGTGTGAATTTATTGATTTAATGCATGATTACATGATAAGCATGCTTGTATGATTATATAAATGTAAATGTGCTTAAATGTTATACTTGTGAGAACCACATTATTATGTGGGTAAATCTGCAGCTGGCGACTTGAGGCGATCCTAGGAAGCTAGATAGCGGGAAAGTCACAACGGGGTTAATATTTGACTTTGGACAAGTCAAGGGGTATTTCAAGTGTCGGGTGGTTATTTAGACTATCGAGTTATGGAAATAAATAAGTAGAGATATATTTAAGGTTAGGAAGTCTAGGTGGGAATATTGGGGAATTTTACCATTTTTCCCTCGAGGACGTTTCTGGTACCCCGAGCTTTGGGGATTAGCGTAATTGCCTAAGGATAGACTTTAGGAGAATTTTAGAAAACAGTGGAACATAAAATAGACCGACCCTCTCTCTTTCCTATTTCTCTCTCTCTCTCTCTCTCTCTCAAAGGAAAACACAGAAAATTTAGAGGTTTTGGATGGAATTCTGAGAATTGAAGCTGGGATTTAGAAGATTATCTCAAGGATTAACTAAGGGTTCAATCAAGGACTAAGGTAAGGATTGATTTCCACTTTCTGTTAATGAAATTCTGTGATTTTGAGTGTGTTCTAAGTGGTTTTTGGGTTTTGGATTTAAAGATTAAATTGAGGCTAGAACCTTGGAAGTTAGCCCAGAAAGCTCTTGGAGGATTGGTTCTGCAATTGAGGTAAGCTCGAATTTAAGGTTTAATGGCTGAATTATAGTGTTTCCATGGCTGGGTTTTGTGTTCTTGAGTTAGAAAGTTTCAGTGATTGAAATAGGTTTTTGATGGGTTTCTAGTTTAGGTTTCAGCTGGGTTGTGTTGCTAGAATCTTGTGGGAAGTCTTTGGGTAATTGATTTGTGGAATTGGAGTAGTTTTTGAGGAGTTTGAGTGAGGTTTGTGAGTAAAAAATGGAGGTTTTTTCTGGGTTCGAAGGGGGTCGGGCCGCGACATAGTTCTTGGTGAGCCGCAGCCCTTCAAAGCTGATGTGTGCTGAGGAAGGAGGGCGGGCCGCAGCATGGTCTGAGTAGAGCCGCGGCCCGTGTCTATTTTTGGGCATTGGGAGGCCTCTGGTTGGGGCCATGCCGCGGCATGGGTGGCTAATGCTGCGGCCCTTAAAAGCTTTTGGGATTTTGAGATTCTAGGCTTGGGAATTTAACCTAGGGTGCTCGGGATTGAATCTTTTACCATGTTTGGTGAAGTTCAATGTTCCGGAGACTAGAAATTTTTCTAGAAGCTCTTTAAGATTGTTGATGGTATCCTTTATCTTGGTTGTGACTAGGTGCTAAGCTAGGGCTCGGGGATCGGATCGCGCTCAAGGAGCATCGCTCGTAGCTGGTACACTTGGAAGCTAAAGGTAAGAAAACTGCACCCGATTGTGTATTTGTAATGGGACTAAAGGTTCCCTAATATGTATGTTTTGAAAGGATGGTATTATGCCATGTAAACAATAAACCAACGGCCTAAGAGTGCCAAAGGTTACACTTGCGCACAGGGCGCGGCTCGGCCACTGGTA